>NC_064838.1:25429696-25732727 GCF_024166365.1 Elephas maximus indicus
CGGGGGAAGCAAAGGACAACACTAAGTTCTTTCCATTGCACATTAAGGCATATCCTTTTAAGGCCACCCAAGATTTATCTGTCACTCTAGGTTCTGGGACTTTATTTGCACAGTAGGTTAGGGTGCAAAAATTTTATTGTTCTGTACAACTCTTTAGGCATTATGATTTTACCACAAAGTTATGTTTAGTTTTCCTTTTGGCCTTGTAAGCATTAACCTTTTGTATTTCCACATTCATTTTTTTCTTCCACAGACTACAAAAATTGCATTTCTCAAATTCTCTTTTGAACTTGCTTTGTTATCCTGATGATTCCCTCACTAATGAGCTAAGTAAAACAAGCCTCTAATGAGAACCACGATTGGCAACTATGATTCATAGCCATCACTGCCAATTGTACCTACTCTAGAAATGGTTGTAAATGATTCAAAACAACCTTCCTTTGAAACAAATGAAGGTTGCAATTGCAAGCAAACTTCTGTGTGTACCGTCTCATAACACGAAAAGTTCAGGTATGGTAAGACACTGTATTAGAAAAAAAAAAAACCCATCTCAGAAGCAGTATAGTCATAATCTGAATGTTGTACAACATTTTCAGTGGAAGAAAATGAACAGAATACTCCTTCTCAGTCTCTACAATGAAAGAGGGCCAAGATGCATTGTTATATAGGAAATACAATTTCAAATGATGTTTTTACAGTGATCTAAATCTGGGAATATGTATACAGGAATAAGTCTAGAAAGTATACACTACCTTATACATGAACACACACTTGTATACCCAATCCTAAAAAATATATACCAAGCTATTATAACAGTTACAGTGCCATTAGTTACTTTTATGTGTGGCCTTTCTAAGCCATGGTTTTGTAACTTCCACCCAAGTGAGTGGGAACAACTGTGCAATAGGGTAATTGTGGCCTACCAAGGGGATTAGCCAGTTTTGCCTTAAAAGACAGCCAATACCAGAGCAGAGAGGAGGATCCTACCACCTCCAAGGAAGAACAGCCAGGAGCAGAAAGTATGTCTTTTGGACCCAGGATCCCTGTGCTGAGAAGCTTCTGGAAGCAGGAGACAGAGAGAGAACAAGCTGTAAACCTGAAGATGGTGAGAAGCAGTGGCAGGAAAGACCCAGCAGCAGAGACCTGGCAGCAGAAGCCAGCACGGTGGGCTTCCCAGACCATGGAGAGAGAAAGCTGAGTGCCTTTAGCGAGAGGCCTAGGGCCAGGAGAGACATGCCTTCGAGCACATTTGGGAAGAGGCTGTCCTGATGAATGGACTGTATCCTGAGTGTTCCTGAGCCTGAATAATTGTAACTGCTATTTCCCTAATAAACCCATAATTATAAGTATGGTCTGTGAGCTCTGTGTGGCCATTGCAATGAATTATTGAACCTAACAGAGAAGTAGACACTGCCATGAGAGGGGTGGTTGGTGTCAGAATTGGTAAAGACGGCAGAGAGAGGAGGTGGGCCTGACCCCTGTCTCACAGGAATCAGCCTTGGGCCGTTACTCTTGATTCTCCTTCCCCCTTGTGAAGTTAGAGGAGGTCAGACACTGCCCCCACACCATTTTTACAATTATCTATGGGATCCAGGATTAAATGAGTTTTGTATTGTCTGGTTTTGTTTTTTATGTTTTGTATTATGCTTGTTTGTAAGATATAAATTCTTTATGGGGTGGAGAAAAAAAAATATTTAAAATAAAAGCAGGGAGAAGCTTAAGAAACTACTTGTGAGAAACAGTAGGTAGTAAGAGAAGTTTGACTACTGTTCTTTCTCTTCCCATTATCTCCAGTCTGTTGCCCTAGTGAGGACAGTATTTTTTTTTTTTTAATGTAATGATACAGCATATTCTTAGCAACCATTATTTAATTTCTATAAGCAATTTGTGGATTTTGTACTTTAAAGCTCAGTGGCATACAAATAAAATAATTAAGTGTAAATAAATTCACCCAATTTTCATGTACAGCTTTGGACAATAAGAATATTATTTATTGCTTGTGTATTACTTTTGGACTGTAATATTTGTTGAGAATATGTAAAATATCACAGGGTTTATTTTTATCTTGGAAATAAGGTTTAATTTTTGCTGCTTAGTTCATAAAATATTCTTGTGTTTTTTTCCTTTTTTTTAGTTGACATCAAGTCAATTCTGACTGAAGGCAACCCCCCGTGTGTCAGAGTAGAACTGTGCTCCACAGAGTTTTAATATAGATTAATAAATATCTGATGAAGGTTAGTAGCCATCAGACCAAAGACAGATCTCATTTATGGAAAGAAAACTAAATACTGACTCTTAGCTGTAGCTGATGGTTTTACTCGTCACTCGTTCTGTCTGCACAATCATATGCTAATACAGCTCATGGCTGTTAATATTTTGGAGATATAAATGTAGTGCCATTTGCCTAAAAATCTTGGTTTAAATGGTAAATTAGAGCCATTAGAGTGTTCATTATGAAAAAAGAATGGACTTTGGCAGTTTAAGTAGAGCTGTGGCTATTTTTTCATTGAGGATCTTTTATCTGAAGTGTCACATTGATTTCTAAGAGGAGGTGAGATGCATGATCAAACATTTTGCTATTGTACAAAGTGACAAAATGATTCTCAGTCACTAAGTATGAAATAGTCTTTTGCTTTCAGAGTTTATGAAAATTATATGTGAGCATAGAAAAACACACTATATATACAGTAAATCCAAGAGCAAACATTTCTATTTATTTCTCTAATAAGCCTCACAGTCACGGTTGAAAAATACTACAAGCATCCTGCAATTATCTGTAAATTATTGTGACCAGAAGCAATGGCTTTTAAAAATGATTCCTAAAATATCTGATTCCTGAAGACCTCAGTAGTAGTTGGGCAGCATGTGGGAATTTAGGAGTAAAGAAATTATATTTTTTTCTGTGAAAGCCCCGGAGTTGTCTCCTTAATGAGATCACAAGGGATCCATGAGTTGCCCTTGATTCTTGCACCTCTTTCCACATGTTCTCTGTATTGTCCCTTTGGAACCAGAACTCACTGCGCTGAGCAAACTGCCTCCTGGCAAGTATACATGCGACCGACATACCCCTACATTATACGTGAGCCTGGACCATTTAAAATACTGGAAGCTTTTTTTTGTTTTGTTTTGTTTACTGAAAGACTTTTTTTTTTTTAGTTTGGTTGATTGTGAAGATTGATTTGAGACTTGAACGAAGTGACACTATTTTTCACTCTGTAAGAAACTGTTCTCTAGACTTTGACTTCAAAGATATGTAATATAAATGAGTCATTACTAGATTTAGTTCTGGTGATCGCATCACAATATTTGATTGTCTGCTTCTCCTCTGATGAATAGATCTAGAGAACCTACAAATCTAAATGAACTTCATTAATCTAATTAAACTGTTATAAAAAATGTAACCTTAAACGTACTATCCATTCTTTCACTTTAACGTTGTGCACATGCTCTGTACCAAGTACCAGGGAATCCAAACTTGAACAAGACTCTCAAGAGATGTAGTAGTCACTGCTGTTGGTGCTGCGTCTATATTTTCTCCACACTCATTATCCTTAAGCATACTGACACAAGCACCTCCAATATTTTTTTTTTTTCTTTTTGAGAAATTTCTCTGGCCTCTGTAAACCACCCGGTCCATGTACCATATGGAATCAGTTCTCAACCAGTGAGATGAGATTTGATGCATAAATATTCCAGCTCTCTCACCACAGTGTGAGACATGACTACTCCGTCCACCAGAGTTCCACATTGGAATTGCGCATGACAGTAGCCTGCTCAATGATGTACTTGAATTAGCCTCCTTCGTTTGCTTCTATACTTCCTTCTTGGTCCCAGGATAATCTCCAAAATAAGCTACCTGAATTCAAATCCTTGTCCAGGATCTGGTTTTTGGAGCACCCAAACTAAGATAGGT
Source organism: Elephas maximus indicus (assembly GCF_024166365.1). NCBI lineage: Eukaryota > Metazoa > Chordata > Mammalia > Proboscidea > Elephantidae > Elephas > Elephas maximus. The sequence goes on from NC_064838.1 coordinate 25,433,610, forward strand.
GGTTTCTTGAATCTTCAACCTGTCACCTGAGCTATGGATTCCACAACCCAAGAGTGCCAGAATTTCTGCCTGTGTTTGACCTACAATCACATGAACCAATTCTTCAAAATTCTCTCTCTCTTACTGGTTCTGTTTCTCTGGCAACCCCTGATTAAAACAGGCAACATATATTAATTGACTTTTTTCCTACTCAATAAATGTATCTTAAACCTATTTTTATGTCGGTCTGTGAGGATTTGTCATTCCCTTTAAAAGCTTGCTTCAGATTCTGTCCAAAATGCAGAGTGAGGATCTGAGATATAATTTTGGAAAAGCCAACAGGTTTTCTGATGGATTTGTGGGGATAGAAAGAAATGCTAAAGAGTCAAAGATTATTGCCAAAATTTGTAGTTCAAGTGGTACCTGAGGTTCCCTTCAAGCTGCCAGCAAAAATACGAGAGTAGAAAAAACAAAAGGAAAAAGTAGAATATATAATAGAGACAGTATAGCTCCATCACCAAATTGAATACACAGATGTATCCACATCCTTTCCAATTTTAGTACCTTATGAATAGTAGATTTCACATTTTTAGGGATTGAAGATAAGAACTTTGTCCCCCAAGGAGCTTAGACATGTCAATAGGTAAAACAGATACATATATAGTTAAAATTTGTTGAAAGCTTACAATAGGCTCAGCTATCTTTTCAATTCATCATAAAATTATATGAAATATAACTAAAAATCCTGAGGAAATTAAAGAATGCTGATTAATCTACCAAAGAAATTCTAGTGTGCGATAATTAATACAATAGTGGGATTAATAAAGTATTATGTATGAGGACACAAAGGGTAAAGCTATGAATTCTGACTGGGAAGAGACAGAAAGTTTACATCTAAACTTTTAAAGATGACATGAATTTTCCAATAGAGAAGGGGGCAGGGTGTTTCAGGGAAAGAAAATGGTTTCTTCAAAGGCAGCGTACTGGCCACCATTATTACATTTATATTTCAAGGATCATACTCTGGTTTAACATTTATTTCCATTGGAATTACATGATCGTTCGAGTAATTTTGGTTTGATCTTTGCCCCTCAATGAACTGAAGAACACAGTTATGCTTCAGGTGTGCAGGGATTGCACCTGAGTTGTTCACCACGTAAAATACATAAAGGTGAGTAAGCACACGTTAAACGTACATGTTAGTGAATGAGTAGGGAATGAATGGATGAGTAAAGGAACAAACTGCTCAATGAGTCAACTGTAGTGAATACACTGAAAAAAAAACGAAGTTCCAATTAATTGGGATCGAGTGGAGTGTAGTATAACATCGTAGGTAAGAAAATGAGCCTGGGAGAAGAAAGACTTCTGTGCATAGCCACTCTGTCTCTTGTTCTTGATGTTAGGTGCTGCCAAGTTGGTTCCAACTCATAGCAACTCAGTGTACAACACAACAAAACACTGCCCAGTCCTGCGTCACCCTCACAATTGTTGCTATGTTTGAGTCCATCGTTGTAGCCACTGTGTCAATCCATCTCCTTGAGAGTCTTCCTCTTTTTCATTGACCCTCTACTTTACCAAGCATGATGTCCTTCTTCAGGAACTGGTCAGCCCTGATAACAAGTCCAAAGTATGTGAGACAAAGTCTCACCATCCTTATTTACAAGGAGCACCCTTGTTGTACTCCAAGACGAACTTGTTCATTCTCCTGGCAATCCATGATATATTCAATATTCTTCACCAACACTGTAATTCAAAGGCATCAATTCTTCTCTGGCCTTCCTTATTCATTGTCCACCTTTCACATGCATATGAGGCTATTGAAAATAGCATGGCTTGGGTGAGGCACATCTTAGTCCTCGAAGTGACATATTTGCTTTTTAACACTTGAAAGAGGTCTTTTGCAGCACATCTGCCCAATGCAATACACTTTTTGATTTCTTGACTGCTGCTTCCATGGGCTTTGATTGTGAATTCAAGTAAAATGAAACCCTTGACAATTTCAATCTTTTCTCCATTTATCACGATGTTGCTTATTGGTCCAGGTGTGAAGATTTTTGTTTTCTTTATGTTGAGGTGGAATCCATACTGAAGGCTGTAGTCTTTGATCTTCATCAGTTAAGTGCTTCAAGTCCTCTACACTTTCAACAAGCAAGGTTGTGTCATCGGTATATGGCAGTTTGTTAATGAGTCTTCCACCAATCCTGGTGCCACATTCTTCCTCTTATAGTCCAGCTTCTCGGATTATTTGCTCAGCATAAATATTGAATATGTATAGTGAAAAGATACAACCTTGACGTATACCTTGCCTGATTTTAAACCCAAAACCCCCTTGTTCTGCTCAAACAACTGCCTCTTGGGTTATGTACAGTTTTCACATGAACACAATTAAGTGTTCTGGAATTCCTATTTTTTATGATGTTATCCATAACTTGTTATAATCCACACAGTCAAATGCCTTTGCACAGTTAATAAAACACAGTTAAACCTCTTTCTGGTTTTCTCTGCTTTCAGCCAAGATCCATCTGACATCAGCAGTGATATCCCTTATCTTCTGAATCTGGCTGGAATTTCTGGCAGTTCCCTGTTGATGTGCTGCTGCAACCACTTTTGAATTACCTTCAGCAAAATTTTACTTGCCTGTGATATTGATATTGTTTGATGATTCTCACATTCTGTTGGATCACCTTTCTTTGGAAGGGTACAAATATGGATCAGTTGATCAGGTAGCTGTCTTCCAAATTTCTTGGCATAGATGAATGAACGCCTTCAGCCCCGCATTCATTTGCTGAAACATCTCAGTTGGTATTCTGACAATTCCTGGAGCCTTGTTTTTGCCGATGCCTTCAGTTTATCATGAACTCCTCCCTTCAGCACCATCGGTTCTTAATCACATGCTACCTCCTGAAACAGATGAACATCAACCAATTCTTTTTTTTTTAATAATTTTTATTGTGCTTTAAGTGAAAGTTTACAAATCAAGTCAGTCCATCACATATAAACTTATATACACCTTACTCCATACTCCCACTTACTCCCCCTCAATACGTCAGCTCGCTCCCTCCTTCCAATCTCTCCTTTCATGACCATTTTGCCAGTTTCTAACCCTCTCTACCCTCCCATCTCCCCTCCAGACAGGAGATGCCAACACAGTCTCAAGTGTCCACCTGATACAAGTAGCTCACTCTTCGTCAGAATCTCTCTCCCACCCATTGTCCAGTCCCTTCCATGTCCGATGAGTTGTCTTCCAGAATGGTTCCTGTCCTGGGCCAACAGAAGGTTTGGGGACCATGACTGCCGGGATTCCTCTAGTCTCAGTCAGACCACTAAGTCTGGTCTTTTTATGAGGATTGGGGTCTGCATCCCACTGATCTCCTGCTCCATCAGGGGTTCTCTATTGTGCTCTCTGTCAGGGCACTCATCGGTTGTGGCCAGGCACCATCTAGTTCTTCTGGTCTCAGGATGATGTAGGTCTCTGGTTCATGTGGCCCTTTCTGTCTCTTGGGCTCATAGTTATCGTGTGACCTTGGTGTTCTTCATTCTCCTTTGATCCAGGTGGGTTGAGACCAATCAATGCATCTTAGATGGCCGCTTGTTAGCATTTAAGACCCCAGACACCACATTTCAAAGTGGCGTGCAGAATGTTTTCATAATAGAATTATTTTGCCATCAACCAATTCTTTGTGGTACAATGTCTCTGTGGATTCCTTTCATCTTTTCTGATCCTTCAATATTTTGGCCAGAGAATCTTTCAGTATTGCAACTCGAGGCTTGAGTTTTTGTCTTCAGTTTTTTCGGTCCCTTTGTCACTGGGAAAACTTGGGAAAGTTACTTAAATTCTTAACCTCAGTTTCTTCAAAAGCAAACTGATTTTAATAATAGTACTTTACTTATTGAATTATGTTGAGAATTAATGAAAATAATGCATTTAAAGCACTAAATACAGCATTTGGCACATACTAAGTATCCAGATAAATTTTAGTTTACAAATAAAGGGAAAGAGTTGTGTGAATTTGAATGGTTAAACAGGGTTGTGAGGGCTATGGCAAAGGCAATGGAGATAATAAGGAGAAGGTGGGCTTGGGAGGCTTCCCCTAGACATAATCTATAAGATCTGGAATCCAACTATATATGGTATATTAGATTATCATGTTGCTGTTGTTGCCATCAAGTTGGCTCCCCATGTATAAAAGAATAAAATATTGCCCAGTCCTGCACCATCTTCATGACCATTGGTGTGTTTGAGTCCTGTTGCAGCCACCTCACTGAGGACCTCCCTTGTTTTACTGACCCTCACTTTCCCAAACATGATGACCTTCTCCAGTGAACAGTCACTCCTGATGACATGTACGAACTAGGCAATTCAATATCTCAGTCAATATTCTGTGATCTGTAGGGTTTTCATTAGCTAATTTTGGAAGTAGGTCACCTGGCCTTTCTTCCTAGTATGTCTTAGTCTAGAAGCTCTGCTATGACCTGTCCACCATGGGTGACTGCTGGTATTGGAAATACTGGTGGCTAAGTTTTCAACATCAGAGTAACACGCAACCTTCCACAGTATGACAAACTATAGGAACTACGTATCCCAACTTGGGAGTCCTGCTTCTGTGTGCTCTATTAATTGAAACAAGGAATAAAGGTAGATAAGCATGTTTTGGGGAAGAGACATAAATTTCACTTGAGAAGACTAAGTTTGAGATTATCATGGAAAGCTAATTTATATGTCAAATCTCCTGAGCATTTACTATAAGCCAGGTTCTGTCCTGCCCACTTGGAGGGGGTATATAACACCTTGTGGGAAGGAAAGTGGTAAGTAATGGATGAAACAACCTTGTTTCACATGGCTTTTGATCTAACAGGAGAGAGAAAATGCATACAAATTAATGTAAAAAAGTGAGACTTGGAGTTCACTATAAGATTTACCCTTTTATCATCTCTAAACTATTTTTAAAGGATTGCAGCTCCCTAAGAAATTAATTGGTGTCATCTTATGTCATTTTCTAGATTGCCAAATGAATTATTCCTCAATTAAATGTTTTCAGTTGCTGCCCTTTGCTGTTAAACCCCAAATACTTGATTGGTCCACAAGGCCCCCTGTGGATTATCATTGACTATCTCTTCAGGCTCATCCAATGTAATTTCCTACTACACTTTCCCAGGGCCACCACCACCTAAATTCACTCATAATGTCCCCTTTGCAGTTTCTCAGACCAGTGGTCATCCTCAAGGTTTTCTTTAATCTACACATCTATTAATAAAAATTGTTGAGCATGCAATCCTAGTATATGTTCATTTATAAATTATAAGCAAATACTATTGGACTAATATAGTATTTGTCTTATAAAACTATAAAAATACATATTAAAATTTAAGATAAGCAAATGTAACTAAAATTTCTAACCTTTTCTTTTCAAACCTAAAGTATACACCATTTTGGGGACCACTGTTTTAACCACTCTGAACTCTTTCTAGGGCTGCTGTAACATTAAACCACAAAGTGGGTGGCTCTAAAGAACAAAAATTCATTGTCTCATAATTCTGGAAGCTAGGAGTCCAAATTCATGGCATCGGCAGGTCATGTGCTCTTTGTCCTCTGTTCGCTGTGGGGGAAAGATCCTTCCTTGTCTCTTCCAGCTTCTAGTAGCCCCAGACATCTTGGTCTTTCTTGGCTTCCAGATGCATCTAAAAATGGCCATCTTTCTTCTGTTTGTCTCTCTGTATCTCTTCTCTTCTCTTCAAGGGCAGCTCTCAGATTAGATAAGAGCCCACTTTAATCTGGTATGACTTCACATTAACTGATATCTTCTTCAAAGACTCAATTTCCAAACAAGTTCACATGGACAGGTATAGGGAGCTAGGATTTCAACATATCTTTTGGGGGGATACGATTCAATTCATGAGACCTTTCTTCCTCCCTCTAGGTTGCACGTGCTGTTCACACTACCTGGAATACTCTTGTACCATGAATATGCTTAATTACTGCATATTTTTTCAAAAATATGCCACTTTTCAAAATAGTCTGTCCAATTCTTCCCACCCTGGATTAAATGCTCACTAATATATTTTCCTACCACATATCGTGTTTTATCATAATTGTGATATTTATCATAATTGTAACTGATTATTAATTGAACATGTGACTTTTTTTGTTAATGTCTGCTTCCCACTAGACTTCAAGATTAAATTAGGGGACATTATTCACTATTGGATTCCCTACCTATTTGATTATTAAGCTTTAACTCACTCTTTAATGAGTGTTGACTATTGGAACTAATCACATGTTTTTTATACGATTATTCTCTATTCAATATACTCTCTGTTCTCCCATGAGAACACCATCAAAGCTTCTGCAATGCAAGTGAGTTACATAGAAGGCATTCTTGTAGCTGTTTATACTATCAAAGACACAGAAAGTACGTAAATAATTATCCAGTAAAAATATTTCTAATATAATAACAGCTTTCAGAGCAGCACTGAATACTAGGCAATATACCACAGTGGATAAGAAAAGGGCTCTGGAGCTTTGTCTGCCTGGATCAGAACCCCAGGTCCACCACTTACTAACTGTGTCTTTGCACAAGTCACTTAACCCCTCTCTGTTCAGTTTCCTCATTTGTAAAGTTGGTGTTACTGGTTTATTGTTATTTTACATAAATTATTATGTTTAAAATACTCAGAAAAGTGTCTAACATAGGAAGTACTCAATAAATGTTAGCTGTTATTATTACTGTATTTTTATGCAAATAATGCACATCTTCTGTTTGTTTGCCAGCTGCACCCTCTCTCACCACAAGGTGTTTTCCTAAGCGCCACTATGCCAAATCTTTTTATATGTTGCTGTAAAAAACTAGCATAATGCACTTATGAAACTACTTTATGGAGGAAGGTACAGCTGGCAAATGAAGGTAGAAGGCATGCATTATTTACATAAAAATATGGTAATAGGAGGCGGAGCCAAGATGGCGGACTAGGCAGACGCTACCTCGGATCCCTCTTACAACAAAGACACGGAAAAACAAGTGAATTGATCACATACATAACAATCTATGAACCCTGAACAACAAACACAGATTTAGAGACAGAGAACGAACTAATACGGGGAAGCAGCGATTGTTTCCAGAGCCTGGAGCCAGCGTACCAGTCAGGTACGGCACAAGCACAGAGAGTGGCTCCACCCCCCTGAACTAACCCCGGGAGGGGGACCAGCCGGTTCCACGGGCGGTGTGGGACGCAGCCAGTAGGAGAAGTCCCGGGGAGGCAGTGACTGGTCTTGGAGCAGAAAGAGCAGCGTCCGAGCCGGGGAACCGTCCTGCAGGGATTTGGACTGGACGCAGGTACAGCATAAACACGGAGAGTTGCTCCACCCCCCTGAACTAACCCCGGGAAGGAGACAAGCCAGGTCGCGCGGGAGGCGTGGGACGCAGCCGGTAGGAGAAGTCCCTGGGAGGCAGCGACTGGTATTGGAGCGGGGAGAACAGCGTCCCAGCCGGGACACTCGGTCACGGCACAAGCACGGGGACCTGCTCCACCCATCAGAACTAACCCCGGGAGGAGGCCCAACTGGTTCTCGGGGGCGGCAAGGCCACGCGGCTGGAGGGACGAGAAGTCCCTGGGAGGCAGCGACTGATTTTGGAGTCGAAAGTGCACCGTCCCAGTAGGGGAGCCTTAACGCTGGGCGTGGGGCTGGAAGCGGAGGATCTGACCGTGACTCCAGCAGGCCAGACCCCCCGGGGGCAATCTCCACACAGCCAGCACACATAGGCGACGCGCCCGCGGGAATCTCAGATATAATAGTCATTCCAAGCAAGACAAGCAACTCTGGCTATATTCTGAGGTGCTACTCTCCTATCTCTCTGTTCCCTCCCCCACCCTCCCCAGGTGGCTTCATTAACATCCGAATAGCCTGAGCCAGAGGGAGAACTCTGATAGGGATCTGACTGCATTTTTTATTTTAGTGGATTTTCTGGAAAAACTAGTTTCCCAGTGATGGCTCGGACACAACAATCCATATCAAACCACTTAAAGAAGCAGACCATGACAGCTTCTCCAAGCCCCCAAACAAAAAAATCAAAATCTTTCCCAAATGAAGATACAATCTTGGAATTATCAGATACAGAATATAAAAAACTAATTTACAGAATGCTTAATGATATCACAAATGAAATTAGGATAACTGCAGAAAAAGCCAAGGAACACACTGATAAAACTGTTGAAGAACTCAAAAAGATTATTTAAGAACATAGTGGAAAAATTAATAAGTTGCAAGAATCCATAGAGAGACAACATGTAGAAATCCAAAAGATTAACAATAAAATAATAGAATTAGACAACGCACTAGGAAGTCAGAGGAGCAGACTCAAGCAATTAGAATGCAGACTGGGACATCTGGAGGACCAGGGAATCGACACCAACATAGCTGAAAAAAAATCAGATAAAAGAATTTAAAAACATGAAGAAACCCTAAGAATTATGTGGGACTCTATCAAGAAGGATAACCTGCAGGTGATTGGAGTCCCAGAACAGGGAGGGGGGACAGAAAACACAGAGAAAATAGTTGAAGAACTCCTGACACAAAACTTCCCTGACATCATGAAAGACGAAAGGATATCTATCCAAGATGCTCATCGAACCCCATTTAAGATTGATCCAAAAAGAAAAACACCAAGACATATTATCATCAAACTCACCAAAACCAAAGATAAACAGAAAATTTTAAAAGCAGCCAGGGAGAAAAGAAAGGTTTCCTTCAAGGGAGAATCAATAAGAATATGTTCTGACTACTCAGCAGAAACCATGCAGGCAAGAAGGGAATGGGACGACATATACAGAAGACTGAAGGAGAAAAACTGCCAGCCAAGGATCATATATCCAGCAAAACTCTCTCTGAAATATGAAGGCGAAATTAAGATATTTACAGACAAACACAAGTTTAGAGAATTTGCAAAAACCAAACCAAAGCTACAAGAAATACTAAAGGATATTGTTTGGTCAGAGAACCAATAATATCAGATATCAGCACAACACAAGGTCACAAAACAGAACGTCCCGATATCAACTCAAATAGGGAAATCACAAAAACAAATTAAGATTAATTAAAAAAAAAAAACACATAACAGGGAATCATGGAAGTCAATAGGTAAAAGATCACAATAATCAAAAAGAGGGACTAAATACAGGAGGCATTGAACGGCCATATGGAGAGTGATACAAGGCGATATAGAACAATACAAGTTAGGTTTTTACTTAGAAAAATAGGGGTAAATAATAAGGTAACCACAAAAAGGTATAACAACTCTATAACTCAAGATAAAAACCAAGAAAAACGTAACGACTCAACTAACATAAAGTCAAGCACTATGAAAATGAGGATCTCACAATTTACTAAGAAAAACGCCTCAGCACAAAAAAGTATGTGGAAAAATGAAATTGTCAACAACACACATAAAAAGGCATCAAAATGACAGCACTAGAAACTTATTTATCTATAATTACGCTGAATGTAAATGGACTAAGTGCACCAATAAAGAGACAGAGAGTCACAGACTGGATAAAGAAACACGATCCATCTATATGCTGCCTACAAGGGAGACACACCTTAGACTTAGAGACACAAACAAACTAAAACTCAAAGGATGGAAAAAAGTATATCAAGCAAACAATAAGCAAAAAAGAAGAGGAGTAGCAATATTAATTTCTGACAAAATAGACTTTAGACTTAAATCCACCACAAAGGATAAAGAAGGACACTATATAATGATAAAAGGGACAATTGATCAGGAAGACATAACCATATTAAATATTTACACACCCAATGACAGGGCTTCAAGATACATAAATCAAATTTTAACAGAATTGAAAAGCGAGATAGATACCTCGACAATTATAGTAGGAGACTTCAACACACCACTTTCGGAGAAGGACAGGACATCCAGTAAGAAGCTCAACAGAGACACGGAAGATCTAATTACAACAATCAACCAACTTGACCTCATTGACTTATATAGAACTCTCCACCCAACTGCTGCAAAGTATACTTTTTTTTCTAGCACACATGGAACATTCTCTAGAATAGACCACATATTAGGTCATAAAACAAACCTTTGCAGAGTCCAAAACATCGAAATATTACAAAGCATCTTCTCAGACCACAAGGCAATAAAACTAGAGATCAATAACAGAAAAACTAGGGAAAAGAAATCAAATACTTGGAAAATGAACAACACCCTTCTGAAAAAAGACTGGGTTATAGAAGACATTAAGGAGGGAATAAGGAAATTCATAGAAAGCAACGAGAATGAAAATACTTCCTATCAAAACCTCTGGGACACAGCAAAAGCAGTGCTCAGAGGCCAATTTATATCAATAAATGCACACATACAAAAAGAAGAAAGAGCCAAAAGCAGAGAACTGTCCCTACAACTTAAACAAATAGAAACTGAGCAACAAAAGAATCCATCAGGCACCAGAAGAAAACAAATAATAAAAATTAGAGCTGAACTAAATGAATTAGAGAACAGAAAAACAATTGAAAGAATTAACAAAGCCAAAAGCTGTTTCTTTGAAAAAATTAACAAAATTGATAAACCATTGGCTAGACTGACTAAAGAAATACAGGAAAGGAAACAAATAACCCGAATAAGAAACGAGAAGGACCACATCACAACAGAACCAAATGAAATTAAAAGAATCATTTCAGATTATTATGAAAAATTGTACTCTAACAAATTTGAAAACCTAGAAGAAATGGTTGAATTCCTGGAAAAACACTACCTACCTAAACTAACACATTCAGAAGTAGAACAACTAAATAGACCCATAACAAAAAGAGAGATTGAAACGGTAATCAAAAAACTCCCAACAAAAAAAAGCACTGGCCCCAACGGCTTCACTGCAGAGGTCTACCAAACTTTCAGAGAAGAGTTAACACCACTACTACTAAAGGTATTCCAAAGCACAGAAAATGACGGAATACTACCCAACTCATTCTATGAAGCCACCATCTCCCTGATACCAAAACCAGGTAAAGACATTACAAAAAAAGAAAATTATAGACCTATATCCCTCATGAACATTGATGCAAAAATCCTCAACAAAATTCTAGCCAATAGAATCCAACAACACATCAAAAAAATAATTCACCCTGATCAAGTGGGATTTATACCAGGTATGCAAGGCTGGTTTAATATCAGAAAAACCATTAATGTAATCCATCACATAAATAAAACAAAAGACAAAAACCACATGATCTTATCAATTGATGCAGAAAAGGCATTTGACAAAGTCCAACACCCATTCATGATAAAAACTCTTACCAAAATAGGAATTGAAGGAAAATTCCTCAACATAATAAAGGGCATCTACGCAAAGCCAACAGCCAATATCACTCTAAATGGAGAGAACCTGAAAGCATTTCCCTTGAGAACGGGAACCAGACAAGGATGCCCTTTATCACCGCTCTTATTCAACATCGTGTTGGAAGTCTTAGCCAGGGCAATTAGGCTAGACAAAGAAATAAAAGGTATCCGGATTGGCAAGGAAGAAGTAAAGTTACACTATTTGCAGATGACATGATTATATACACAGAAAACCCTAAGGAATCCTCCAGAAAACTACTGAAACTAATAGAAGAGTTTGGCAGAGTCTCAGGTTATAAAATAAACATACAAAAATCACTCGGATTCCTCTACATCAACGAAAAGAACACCAAAGAGGAAATAACCAAATCAATACCATTCACAGTAGCCCCCAAGAAGATAAGATACTTAGGAATAAATCTTACCAAGGATGTAAAAGACCTATACAAAGAAAACTACAAAGCTCTACTACAAGAAATTCAAAAGGACATACTTAAGTGGAAAAACATACCCTGCTCATGGATAGGAAGACTTAACAGAGTAAAAATGTCTATTCTACCAAAAGCCATCTATACATTTAACGCACTTCCGATCCAAATTCCAATGTCATATTTTAAGGGGATAGAGAAACAAATCACCAATTTCATATGGAAGGGAAAGAAGCCCCGGATAAGCAAAGCACTACTGAAAAAGAAGAAGAAAGTGGGAGGCCTCACTCTACCTGATTTCAGAAGCTATTATACAGCCACAGTAGTCAAAACAGCCTGGTACTGGTACAACAACAGGCACATAGACCAATGGAACAGAATTGAGAACCCAGACATAGATCCGTCCACGTATGAGCAGCTGATATTTGACAAAGGACCAGTGTCAATTTACTGGGGAAAAGATAGCCTTTTTAACAAATGGTGCTCGCATAACTGGATATCCCTTTGCAAAAAAATGAAACAGGACCCATACCTCACACCATGCACAAAAACTAACTCCAAGTGGATCAAAGACCTAAACATAAAGACTAAAATGATAAAGATCATGGAAGAAAAAATTGGGACAACCTCAGGAGCCCTAATACAAGGTATAAACAGAATACAAAACATTACCAAAAATGATGAAGAGAAACCTGATAACTGGGAGCTCCTAAAAATCAAACACCTATGCTCATCTAAAGACTTCTCCAAAAGAGTAAAAAGACCACCTACAGACTGGGAAAGAATTTTCAGCTATGACATCTCCGACCAGCGCCTGATCTCTAAAATCTACATGATTCTGTCAAAACTCAACCACAAAAAGACAAACAACCCAATCAAGAAGTGGGCTAAGGATATGAACACACATTTCACTAAAGAAGATATTCAGGCAGCCAACAGATACATGAGAAAATGCTCTCGATCATTAGCCATTAGAGAAATGCAAATTAAAACTACCATGAGATTCCATCTCACACCAGCAAGGCTGGCATTAATCCAAAAAACACAAAATAATAAATGTTGGAGAGGCTGCGGAGAGATTGGAACTCTCATACACTGCTGGTGGGAATGTAAAATGGTACAACCACTTTGGAAATCTATCTGGCGTTATCTTAAACAGTTAGAAATAGAACTACCATACAACCCAGAAATCCCACTCCTAGGAATATACCCTAGAGATACAAGAGCCTTCATACAAACAGATATATGCACACCCATGTTTATTGCAGCTCTGTTTACAATAGCAAAAAGTTGGAAGCAACCAAAGTGTCCATCAACGGATGAATGGGTAAATAAATTGTGGTATATTCACACAATGGAATACTACGCATCGATAAAGAACAGTGACGAATCTCTGAAACATTTCATAACATGGAGGAACCTGGAAGGCATTATGCTGAGCGAAATTAGTCAGAGGCAAAAGGACAAATATTGTGTAAGACCACTATTATAAGATCTTGAGAAATAGTAAACCTGAGAAGAACACATACTTTTGTGGTTACGAGGGGGGGAGGGAAGGAGGGTGGGAGAGGGTTTTTTATTGATTAATCAGTAGATAAGAACTGCTTTAGGTGAAGGGAAAGACAACACTCAATATATGGGAGGTCAGCTCAATTGGACTGGACCAAAAGCAAAGAAGTTTCCGGGATAAAATGAATGTTTCAAAGGTCAGCGGAGCAAGTGCAGGGGTCTGGGGAACACGGTTTGCGGGGACTTCTAAGTCAATTGGCAAAATAATTCTATTATGAAATCATTCTGCATCCCACTTTGAAATGTGGCGTCTGGGGTCTTAAATGCTAACAAGCGGCCATCTAAGATGCATCAATTGGTCTCAACCCACCTGGAGCAAAGGAAAATGAAGAACACCAAGGCCACACGACAACTAAGAGCCCAAGAGACAGAAAGGGCCACATGAACCAGAGACCTACATCATCCTGAGACCAGAAGAACTAGTTGGTGCCCGGCCACAATCGATGACTGCCCTGACAGGGAGCACAGCAGAGGACCCCTGAGGGAGCAGGAGATCAGTGGGATACAGACCCCAAATTCTCATAAAAAGACCAAACTTAATGGTCTGACTGAGACTGGAGGAATCCCGGCGGCCATGCTCCCCAGACCTTCAGTTGACACAGGACAGGAACCATCCCCGAAGACAACTCATCAGAAATGAAAGGGACTGGTCAGCGGGTGGGGGAGAGATGCTGATGAAGAGTGAGCTAATTATATCAGGTGGACACTTGAGATTGTGTTGGCATCTCTTGTCTGGAGGGGGGATGGGAGGATAGAGAGAGAGGGAAGCCGGCAAAATTGTCAAGAAAGAAGAGACTGAAAGGGCTGACTCAAGAGGGGGAGAGCAAGTGGGAGTAGGGAGTGAGATGTATGTAAACTTATATGTGACAGACTGATTGGATTTGTAAACGTTCACTTGAAGCTTAATAAAAGTTATTAAAAAAAAAATATGGTAATAACCAAAACTAAATCAAACTCACTGCCTTCAAGTGGATTCAGACTCACAGCGATCCTATAGGACAGAGTAGAACTGCCCCATAGAGTTTCCAAGGAGCCCTGGAGGATTCAAACTGCTGGCCTTTTGGTTAGCAGCCGTAGCACTTAAAAATATGGTAATACAGACTGAAAAACAAAACTTTTCCTCAGGTATCTGAAGGTTGATTAAATTCTTTATCAACACCACTTCTATTTGTGTATATGCAAGCCATCTAAATATTCTGGTTCCATGGTTATGTAAAGCACTTTAAAATGCATTCCAAAAATTAATTTAAAGATGTCACACAATATTTGCTTTTTAAGAATTGGGTAGAGCATGTTTGAGCTCATTGTGATTACAAGGCTTTCCCTAGACTGTGACACTGGGACATTTTATTAAAAGAAGCAGAGACCTTTATTTATTGCTTGTTTCTCTTCATAGTTCACAGCTTGTAATGATTTGAACCAACAAATTATCTATTATCAGTATGTATGCATAAGCACATAGTAAGTATGAAAGATATATATTCTAGTCTTAAAGTCTCCCTTTTCTTTCTTTCTCATAATTGATGCACTCTTTCTGAAGAACAGTTTGCAGTGGTCTGAACAAAGATCACAATATAAAAATAAATTATAGTATGTATCCCTTGGTGTCTCACTCATAAATTATTTCTCTCTAGTGATGCTCGTTTATATTCAGAGGTGGATTTAATATTTTCTTCCTGGTTATTATTCACACAAGATATTGTAGTTAAGGAGCTCGTCTTTTCATAGCTGAAATGCTAGTATAGCCTTGGCTACAGGTGAGGCAAGAAGAAATTAAAATGGGGACTCTCTTCTTCCTCCCTTCCCCAATAACTGTAGTCATTACTTCTTTTTGACTTGCCATCTATAAACACTGTCAATGAGTGACCTATGAAGGAAAAAAAAAAGGGGGGGGGGGTAAAATAGACAGTAGTAGCAAACATGGAGAGGAATACTACACTATTTGTATTTCAGTCCTTTTAGACAGAAGGAATCCAAAAGTCATTCTCCATTAAACTGCCTGCTTCCTTTTCAGTTCTGACGCAGTAATTCTCAACAGAGGCAGCACATTAGAATCAGCCAGAGAACTTTTAAAAATTCCGATGCTTCAGTTACTGAAGTATTTATTATTTTTCTAATTTTTTAAAAACTCCCCCATCATTTTAACTTACTGCCAGGGTTGAGGTCCACTGCTCTAAATCATCAGGTCCATTCAGTGAATTCAATCAATTCAGACCAATGGGACCTTGGAAGGCAGCCAGTTATACAGCTGCAGGTGATTTGTACAGCGGAGGTGTGCCTGGGGTGGTAGGAATATTATATGCACATAGAAGAAGCCTGACCTCACAGAGGTGCTCTGAAGTCAATGCAGAAGGTAGAATTGTGGGCTATGCACTAAGGGGTGTGCAAGGATTAGAAACTAAGTAGGTGGTCTAGAGAGTGAAGCACCGTCTAGTATGTACATCTAACGAAACGTGCAAAAGTCACAACAGTTAGGCAGACAGAAGTACAAAAATGAAAATCAAGGTACCAGATCAAACCAAAAAATGAGATCATAGTCAAAAACCAGAAAATCCAATGGAACTGAAAAGGGAGAGAAAACAATAAGCTTGACTAATCTAAGCAGAAAGCTTTCTAAGCTAGGTAAGGACATTTTGAAGCAGGCTGTGCTTCTGAATTGCTTATTCTCAGAGTTTAAGCAGTGAAGAACTCAAAGATGGAAGAAGGATAGGAGATTGAGGGAAATCTTTTTTTTTCTTTTCATAATTTTGTAGTCAAAATATTCATATAACTGATTATATTTTAGCTTAAATATGCTAGTTTACACACTATTTGTCATTGTATAGTTAAACTGTCACAAGTTCTGTACATTGTATATAGATGATCTACCCACTGAGGCTGTTGAATTAGGAAAAATCCCACCATTGGTTTGTGTTGTCACTTTACTATAGTGGTCAGCGAGGTTCTAAAAAGGAAGTGATGGTCTAGACTGAAGATGAGCCTTCTGAAAGCAGAAAGGGAAAAACATAGCACTTTTGAAAGTGAAAACCTTCTTCCTCTAGTCAAAAACCAAAATTGTCTAAAAATACAGTAATTTGGAGTCCTGCAGAGTTAAAAAGGCTGAAATGTCTACTGTAAGGTAAAGTCAAGGCAAAAAGAGATGGGGAAGTGGGAGAATATGATCAAACTAAGCAAAGAATACTAATAATCCAAAGGCTAGCTCTTTGAAAAGATCTAGAATATAGTCAAAACTTTGGTAAGTCTTATTCAAAATAAAAAGAAACAAGGTGCAAAAATGATAAGGAAGGAATAAGTGTTCAAACATAAATATAGGAGGAATTTTAAAAAAATCTATGGCAATATGATATTCATACCACTAAATTTGTAAACCTAAATGAAATGAATAATTGTTCAGGGAATAAGTTTAAAAATAGGCTCAAAAAATATTTAAAAAAATCAAACCTATTGCCATTGAGCCAATTCCAACTCATAGCGACCCTATTGGAAAAAGTAGAACTGTCCCATAGGGTTTCCAAGGAGTGCCTGGTGGATTCGAACTGCTGACCTTTTGGTTAGCAGCCATAGCTCTTCACCACTACGCCACCAGTGTCTCCTAAAAAAATATATAGATCATCTAAATTGTCCAGTGTTGTTGTTGTTGTTTTTGTTGTTAGTTCCCTTTGAGTAGGTTCCCACTCATGACAACCCCATGTTTGAAGACTGAAAGCCAGCTCCACAGGGTCTTCAAGGCTTTGACCTTTCAGAAGCACTTTGCCAGGGCTTACTTCCAAGGCACCTCTGGGTGGATTTAGATTGCCAACGTTTTGTTTACTAGTCTAATACTTAACCATTTGCACTACCCAGGGACTCTAAATTGACCAATAGTGAATAAAATATATTAAAAGACAAAATAAGGTGTACATCTAAAAATATTTCAGACCTAAATAGTTTATCTAAATGATATTGAAGGAACAAATGCAAATTGCCATGTTAGGTAAACTCTTTCGATCATAGACAAAGGTGTAAAGTTACAAGCTCATTTTAAAACGCAAGCAGGAAAGAAAAGCCAACAGTAGACAAACTGAGCAAGAACAGCAAAACAAATAAAAGTATAGGCCACTCTCACAAATGAACACAAATGTAAATATCCTAATTAAAATATTAGCAAATAAATTCCAGCAGAGCCTGGAAATAATAATATATCATCATCAAATGTAAAGCTCTTTCAGCCTTAGAAAATGTACCAACCTAATTTACTACATTAAATGATCACAGGGGGAAAAAAAAAAAAGATCATGTTTAAAAGCTATTCTATAAAATATACTACCAAACCTTGATTTAAAAAATGAATAGGTAAAACTCTTAGCAAGCTGGCAAAAGAAGGAAATTTCCTTGATTCGATAAATTTTATCTAGCAGAAAACCCTATAGAGTAAGCATCACATTTAATAGTGAAACACCGGAAACATTACCTTTAAAATCTGTAACAACAACAACAACAAAAAACAGTGCTTACTACTATATTATAATCAGCATCGTACTAGAGCCCCTAGTCAATCCACAAAGATAAGAAAAAAATATAGGCTTCTGGTAAAGATGATGGCTTAGACAGATGCACCTTAACGTCCCCCTACAACAAAGATTTGAGAAACTAAGAGAAACAGATACAAATAACAACTTTGGATCCCTGAACATCAAACAGAAGGCTGAAGAATTGGATCTAGCACTGACTGGAAGGAGAACTAGAATGAAAACAGCAAGAAAGCAGAGATTCACAGATCTTCTCTGACCTATCTTCCAGCCCAGTGTAGTATGGACATTTTGGGACTACAACAAGCAGCATCCCCATGTGAGAATCCCAGGAAGGCAACTTTACAGAAGACAAGCCAGAGGCAGAGATACTGTGTAAACAAATCTGGAAAGAAATGAGGTGAGCAGGACCGTGCTTCATCTGAATAAGCCTGAGAAGGTGATGTGCAGGAGCACCACAGCTTTGACGGTAGGGAAACACAGGGAAGTGCTACTGCAGCAAAGTGAGAAGACTAAAACACTGGAGACTCAGGATGGAAGATAGATAAGACAGGTAGTGCACAGCTGCGGAGGAGCAAAGGGAAAGTAAAGGAAGGCAGGCAAGAGCTCCAGTGCCCCTGGGGAGCACAGAGAAGAGAGGGAGTTAGGACCTAATGACAGGACTACTTATTAGCAGTGGTGCCCCTCCATGTGGACAGAAACTGCCCCTTGAACAATAAAACTGTAGTGTAATTAGAAATCCCCCTCCCCCACAGGCACCTTGCTGCCCCTCCTTCTCCTTCTGAGCAAGGCCCACTTCCATTTTCCCTGCCTGGGAAAGTAGGCAGGCATCTTCACCTGTGCGCTGCCTGCCCCACCCCGAATAGCCTCCTGAGCTAGCAGGCACTCTCACGCTTGCACCCAGCCTACCAAACTTCCCCCACCCTTCTTGTTCTTGCAGGCCATCTGCATATGTACTGAGCCCCCTTTTCCTCCTTCTCCACTGGGGTGCCAATCAATACCTGTGCAGATGACCAGCCTCACAACCCTGTGTCTACAAAGATTACCCATCCTGCTCTCTAGCAGCTGCACTAACTGCTCACATCAACATGGTAGGACCACGCTGTCTCTCAAGAGCTGCAGATCCCTCCTGAAACCTGATGACTCACATCGAGGAAGGGACCCTGATCTCTTGTCATTATGCAATCCTCTAAGGGAAAACAGAGACACCTAACAACCCACCACGTTCATTAGAAGAGAAAATCACACCCAGCCAACTGGCAGCAACAAACTCATGTACAGACCAACATCAAAAACAACAACAAATTAAAAAAAATACAAAGGAGGACAGATAAGCTAAAGAGAAAGGGAAGAAGTTAGACTCCTGATATACCAAAACAACAAAATAAACACATAATCGATAGAGAAATAAAATAAAACCTTTATGTCCCCAAAACAGCAGTAAATTACCAACCACGTGAAGATACAAGAATAGACAGATCAAGCAAAAGAACAAAATTAAGTGACAGAAAACTCCCTGAGGAAGAACAGATAACAGAACTACCTGACAAAGACTTCAAAAAACAAGTGTTAATACTCCACAAAAAGATCAACGAAAACGTGGAAAAACATCTAGAAGAACTCAGGAAAATAATACAAGAAAAAGATGACAAACTCAATAAAGAAAGAGAATCCTGAAAAAAAAAATACTTACCGGGTTTTCAAAGCTGTAAATCTTTACAGAAGCAGACTGCCACATCTTTCTGTCATGAAGTGGCTGATGGGTTCAAACCACTAACCTTTCGGTAAGTAGCCAAACACTTAACCACTGTGCCACCAGGGCTCCTACAGTAATAGTAGGAGATTTTAAAACACTACCTTTGAGTATAGATAGAACAACTAGAAAGAAAATCAATAAGGATATAGAAGATATTAAAAATAAATGAAATAGAAGACCTGAATAATACTGTTAACCAACTGGGCCTAACAGACATATATAGAATAATCCACCCAAAAGCAGCACAATATATATTCTTCTTCAATGCTGTAAGACATTTTCCAGAATAGACTATATTTTAGGCCACAAAGCAAACTTTAATAAATTGAAAAAGATTGCAATTATACAAAGCTTCTTCTCTAAACTTAATGGTATGAAGCTTGAAATCAATAACAGAAAGATTAAGGAAAACAAACAAAAAAATGTGGAAGCTAAACAACACACTACTAAAA
This sequence comes from Elephas maximus indicus, assembly GCF_024166365.1. Lineage (NCBI taxonomy): Eukaryota > Metazoa > Chordata > Mammalia > Proboscidea > Elephantidae > Elephas > Elephas maximus. Next base: position 25,453,653 of record NC_064838.1, read on the forward strand.
AACTATTGGGTCATAGAAGAAATCAAAAATGAAATTAAAAAACACTTGGAATCAAATGAAAATGGAAACACAACATATCAAAATCTTTGGGATGCAGCAAAAGCAATGCTCAAAGAGAAATTTATAGCAATAAATGCCTACATTCAAAAAGAAAAAGATCCAAAATCAGTAACTTAACTAGACAACTTAAACGAATAGAAAAGGAAGAGCAAAAAAAAAGACCAAAGCTATCAGAAGAAAGGAAATAATACAGATTTGAGCAGAAATAAATGAAATAGAAAACAGAAAAACAATAGAAAGGATCAACAAGACCAGAAGTTGTTTCTCTGAAAGGATCAATAACCTCTGGCCAAACTGACAAAGGAAAAATATGAGAAGATATAAATAACCAAAACAAGAAATGAGAATGGAGACATTACAACAGACCTAACTGAGATAAAGAGGATCATAACAGAATACAATGAAAAATGTAGTCTAACAAATTTGAAAACCTAGAAGAAATTAACAAATTTCTAGAAACTACCTGCCTACCTAAACAAACACAAATAGAGGTAGAATATCTAAACAGAACCTTAACAAAAGAAGAGATTGAAGACGTCATAAGAGAAAAAAAAAAAAAAAGAAAAAACTCTCAACAACAACAACAAAAAGCCCAGGAACAGATAGCTTACTGGGGAATTTTACCAATCACTCAGAGAAGAGTTGTCACCAATTGTACTCAAACTCTTTCAGAACATAGGAGACAAAGGAATACTCCTAACTCATTCTATGAAGCTAGCGTCACCCTGATACCAAAGGTAGGTAAAGGCATCACAAAAAAAGAACATTACAGACCAATACCCATCATGAATATAAATGCAAAACATCTCAACAAAATTCTATTGAGCAGAATTCAACAACATATTAAGAAAGTTACACAACATGATCTAGGAATGCAAGCGTGGTTCAACATTAGAATGTCAGTCCGTGTAACTCACCACGCAAATAAAACAAAGAACCACAGGATCATCTCAGCTGATGCAGAAAAAAGTTATAATAAAATCCAACACCTCTTCCTGATAAAAACTCTTAGCAAAATAGGGGAAGAAGTGAAATTCCTCAACATAGTTAAGAACATATATCTAAAACCAACAGCCAATATTATTCTCAATGGGGAAAGACTTAGAGTCTTCCCCTAGAGAATGGGAAAAAAATAAGGATGCCCATTATCACCACTCTTATTCAATACTGTACTGAAATTCCTAGCCAAAGCAATAGGGTAAGAAGGAGAAATAAATAGAAACTAGAAAGGAAGAAGTAAAACTATATCTATTTGCCAATGACATGATCCTATACACAGAAAATCCCAAGGATTTTACAAAATAGCTACTGTATCAATAGAAGAATTCAGTAAAGTTGCAGGGTGCAAGATCAACACACAAAGATCAGTTGGGTATCTTTATAAAGTGAAGAAAAACTCAAAAAGGAAATCAAGAAAGCAGAAACATTTACAATAGCCCCTAAATGATAAAATTCCTAGGAATAAACCTAACCAGGGATGTAAAAGACCTATACAATGAAGACTGTAAAACATCACTACAAGAGGCTAAAAGAGACCTATGTAAGAGTAAAAAGAGAACCTACAGAGTGGGAAAATATATTTGGCTCTGCAAATCTGACAAAGGTCTAATCTCTAAAATCCATAAGAAAATCCAACACCTCCACAAAAAAGAGACAAATAATCCAATTAAAAAATGGGCAAAGGATATGAACAGGCGCTTCACCAAAGAAGACGTTCAGGCAGCTAACAGACATGAGGAATTCTCAAGATTACTATCCATTAAAAAAAAAAAAAGAGAAATGCAAATCAAAACTACAATGACACATTATCTTACCCTGACATTACTGGCATGAATCAAAAATACAGAAAACGACAAATGTTAGAGAGGTTGTGGGGAGACTGGAACTCTTATGTACTGCTGGTAGGAATACAAAATAGTGCAATCATTTTGGACAATGATATGGTACTTCCTTAAAAAGCTAGAAATAGAAATACCATACGATCCAGCAATCCCAATCCTAGGACAATAGCCTAGATAAATAAGACCCATCACAGGAATAAACATATGCACACCCATGTTCACTGCAGCATTATTCACAATAGCAAAAAGATGGAAACAACCTAAGTGCCCATCAACAGATGAATGGATAAACCAGCTATGATATATACAAATGATGGAATACTATGCAACAATAAAGAACATAAAACAAAACAAGGCTAAATGAGTACATCAGCCGAAGGGCAAGGATAAATGCTATGACACATATGGAGCACAGCTAAGAATACCTCTCAGATATAACTAAACACCCTACGGGATTGGTTTTCTGGGTTTGAAGGCTTAGGACCCTACCTAGTCTTATGGGACAACTCAGTCAATAGGCATAATATAGTTCATAAAGTTATGTTCTACATCCTAGTTTGGTAAGTAGTGTATAGGGCCTTAAACACTTGCAAACAGCCATCTAAGACACAACTATTGGTCTCTATTTGACCAGAACAAAAGAGCAAGAAGGAAACCCGAGCCTCAGAGAAGAAACTGGTCTATAGAACTGTCTACACAAGCCATAGCCGCCTCTACTCTGAGACCAGAAGAACTAGATGGTGTCCAGCTAACACTACAAATCTTTGGATCAGGACCGCAATAGATGTATCCAGACTGAATGAGAGAAAAATATGGAGCAAAACTCAAATTCTTAAAAAGGCCAGACTTACTGGACCTGTTGAGACTAGAAAGCTGAGACTATTGCCCTGGGGTACCCTTTCAACCTTAAAAAAAAAACTATCCCCTAAGGCCAACTTTTAGCTAAATAACAACAGGTTGGCTCATGAAATAAGGTATATCACCCATAAGTACTGTGCTTTCTTAAAAAATCATCTACATGAGACCTAATGATCAACAATTACTTTAAAGCAAAGATGAGAAGTCAAGGGGCACAGAAACTACTTTACCACAAACAGAACAACAGGAAGAGAAACAATTTGAATGTGGACACATTGTAAAAAATGTAACCAATGTCACTGAATAATCTGTATAGAAATTATTGAATGGAAACCTATTTTGCTGTGTAAACTTTCACTGGAAACACAATAAAATATTATTTAGAAAAAGAAATAAAATATATAAATATTGGAAAGAAATAATGGGAAGTAAATTTTATAAATATTGGAAAAAAAGAAAAATGCCACGACTTTCAGAAAACAGCAAAGATGCAATTTTCAAAGGCTTTATTCTATGCTAGTAATGAGAAAATGTCTAATGCATGATAAGATCTTCTTCACAATAGCCACAAAACTATATTCATAAAGATAACCCCAATGAAAATAAGTATAAGACTCATATGAAAAAAAGACTAAAAAATTTTCCTGAAGGACATAAAGGAAGATTTAAATAAACGGTAAACTAAGCCATATTCTGAGTAAGACGACTCAATTTTGTTAAGATAAGAATACTCCCCCAAATTAATATATAAGTACAAAGCAATATAATAAAAAATCCTACTAGGGTGATTCATGAAACTCAAAATCCTCCTTATAAATTTCATTTAAAAGGAGAAATATGCCAGATTAGCCAAAAGAAATTTAGAAAAAAATAAGTTAGGTAAGAAGAGAGATTTGCCTACCCTATTTCAAAAGCAGTATAAAAAAAAATTTTTTTAAATAGAATAATTAAGGAAATGTAGCATTGGCATGGAAATAAAGAAAAATATTGTGGGACGGAATAGAGTCCAGAAGCAGACTCATGAGGATTTAGTGCAGGAGGGAGTAATATTTTGAATTGGTGGTAAAAGGATACATCAGCAACAAACAGTGCTTGATAAGTTGGCTCTCAAGTAGGAAAAAAAAAAAGAAAAGAAATCATATCCTTAACTCCCATCACTCAAAGAAAAAAAAAAAAAATTAGGTATGTAGAAATCAAAATGTATGAAACAAAATTATTAATATATTAGAAGAAAATACAGGACACTGTGATTAACGTTAAAGTAGGAAAGGCCTTCTCAAATATGACACAAGTAGACATGCACAAATATACATACAACACAATACAAAAGCCATAACAAATGAACTAATAAATTTGACTGTATTTAAATCAGTGTATAGTAAAAGTCAATAAACAATATTAAAGGCAGTGGTAGAGGAGATGTTTGCAATATATATGCATATTTTTGTATATGTGTGATAGTATCTATACAGTGGAGCCCTGGTGGTACAGTGGTTATAAGTTATGGAAAGCTATGGTCAGCAGTTCGAATCCACCAGCCGCTCCTTGGAAACTCTATGGGGCAGTTCTACTCTGTCCTATAGGGTCCATATGAGTTGGAATCAACTCAACAGCAACGGGTTTGGTTTTTTTGGTTTATATACACAGTGCATTTACTTCTTGTATATAAAGAGTATGTATTCATATTAAATAAAAATTCACAATAATAAAGGACAAAAGATATGGGCAAACAACACAAAGATTCACAAAGGAAATAAAAGTGATCATTAAAGCAAAGGAAAAGATGTTTGACTTGACTAACAATCAGGAAAACGAAAATAGCAGAGAGATGCCATGTCCATTTTTTAGCTACCAAATAGGGAAAAATGAAAAGTTTAGCATCACTTGTTACTAAAGACATAGGGAAATGGCTACATTAAAGGACCTATATTGACAATATCTGTACAAATTTTAAATGTGCCTTCTTTTTGACCCTGAAATTTCATTCCTTACAAAGTACCACAGGGAAACATTTATACCTGTGAATAAGGAAGCACACACGTGTTCATGGCAGCACTGTTTGCAACAAAGAAATGCAGAACACAACATAAATACTGTACTTTACAAAATATGTAAAGTTTTCAAGAACATATCACATGAAAACTTAAGTGTGCAGAAAAATATATACACAGGATTCATTTCTATAAAAATATTCCTCTCTGTGTATAAGTAAATGCATATGTACATATATTTATATAGAGATGTGTCCATTTAAAGTCATTCCCTTCCCCTAACACTTTTGTCAATTTTAGACTGCAGTCTATCATTTATCAAATTGTTCTTAGGAATTCTTTTTATTTGGTTATTTGTTCACTGACTGCCTCTTTTGAACAAAACAGGTTTCATCACTGGCATAACCTCAGTACTTGGAATAGCAATTGACTCATAGTAGGGCCACCAAGTATTTGTTGTATGAACAGGAAAAGTTATATGATATGGATTGATTGACTGAATGAATTGATTGCACAAGTGGTGGATATCTAAGATTGTTGTTGTTAAAAAAAAAAAATTTTTGTTGTTGTTAAAAAAAAAAGTTGTTAAAAAAAACTCACAGAGACCCTATATACAACACAACGAAACACTGCCCGGTCCTGCACCATCCTCACAATTGTTGCTATGTTTGAGCACACTGTTGTAGCCACTGTGTCAGTCCAGCTCATCGAGGGTCTCTTCTTCGCTGACTTTCTACTTTACCAAGCATGATGTTCTTCTCCAGGACTAGTCCCCCCGATAACAAAGTACATGAGATGAAGTCTCACCATTCTTCTTTCTAATGAGCATTCTCGCTGTACTCCTTCCAAGATAGATTTGTTCAATCTTCTGGCAGTCCATGGTATGTTCAATATTCTTCACCAACACCATAATTCAAAGGCATCAATTCTTCTTTGGTCTTCCTTATTCATTGTCCACCTTTCCCAAAATATGAGGTGATTGGAAATATCATTGCTTGGGTCAGGCATACCTTAGTCCTCAAAGTGAAAACTTTCAGCAAGCAAGGTTGTGTTATCTGCATATAGCAGACTGTTAATGAGTCTTCCACCAATCACGATGCTACATTCTTCTTCATATACTCCAGCTTCTTAGATTATTCATTCAACATAAGAGATTGAATAAATATGGTGAAAGGATACAATCCTCACGCATACGTTTCCTGATTTTAAACCACACCATATCCCCTTGTTCTTCTCAAACAACTTCCTCTTGGACTATGTACAGTTTCCACATGAGCACAATTAAGTGTTTTGGAATTCCCATTCTTTACAATGTTATCCATAATTTGTTATGATCCATACAGTCAAATAGCTTTGCATAGTCAATAAAACACAGGTAAACATCTTTCTGGTATTCTCTGCTTTCAGCCAAGATCCATATGGCATCAGCAATAACATCCCTCTTTCCATGTCATCTTCTGAATCTGGCTTGAATTTCTGGCAGTTCCCTGTCAATGTATTGCTGCAACTGCATTTGAATTATCATCAGCAAAATTTGACTTGCATGTGGTATTAGTGATATTCTTCAATAATTTCCAGCCTGTTGAATCACCTCTATTTGGAATGGACACAAATATGGATCTTTTCCAGTCAGTTGGCCAGGTAGCTGCCTTTCAAATTCCTTGGCATAGACGAGTGAGCTATTCCAGCACTGCATCTGTTTGTTGAAACATCTCAGTTGGTATTATGCTAATTCCTGGAGCCTTGCTTTTCACCAATGCTTTCTGTGCAGCTTGCATTTTATTCCTTAATTACCATTGGTGCTTGACCATATGCTACATCCTGAAATGTTGGAATTTTTTTTTTTTTTATTGTTTACAGCAACTCTGTGTATTCCTTCCATCTTCTTTTAACACTTAATGTGTTGTTCAGTATTTTGCCCATAGAATCCTTCAATATTGCAACTTAAGGCTGGAATATTTTCATCAGTTCTTTCAGCTTGGGAAATGCCAAGCATGTTCTTTCTTTTTGGTTTTCTAACTCCAGGTCTTTGCACGTTTCATTATAATACTTTACTCTGTCTTCTTGAGCTGCACTTTGAAATCTTGCGTTCAGCTCTTTTACTTCATCATTTCTTCCATTTGCTTTTGCTATGCTATGTTCAAGAGTAAGTTTCAGAGTCTCTTCTAACATCCATTTTGGTCTTTTCTTTCATTTCTGACTTTTTAATGATCTTTTATTTTCTTCATATACGATGATCTTGATGTCCTTGCACAACTTGTCTGGTCTTCGGTCATTAGTGTTCAGTGCCTCTTATCTATTCTTGAGATGGTCTCTAAATTCAGATGGGATATACTCAAGATCATACTTTGGTTCCCGTGGACCTGTTTTAATTTCCTTCAGCTTCAACTCGAACTTGCATATGAGCAACTGATGGTTTGTTCCACTGCTAGCCCCTGGTCTTGCTCTGATTGATGATATCCATCATCTATTTCCACAGACACAGTTGATTTGATTCCTCTGTATTCTATCAGCCAAGGTCCACATGTAAAGTCACCATTTAATTTATACCGTTGAAAAAGGTATTTGCAATGAGTAAGTCATTGGTCTTGCAAAATTCTATCGTGCTATCTCCAGCCTTATTTCTATCACCAAGGCCATATTTTCCCACTACTGATCCTTCTTCTTTGTTTCCTGCTTTCTCATTCCAATCACCAATAATTATCAATGCATTTCGATTACATGTTTGATCAATTTCAGATGGCAGAACTTGGTAAAAATCTTAAATTTCTTCATCTTTGGCATCAGTGGTTGGTGTGTAAATTTGAATAATATTTGGATTAATTGGTCTTCCTTGTTGGCGTATTGATATTATCCTATCACTGACAACACTGTTCTTCAAGATAAATCTTGAAATGCTCTTTTTTGATGATGAATGCTATGCCATTCCTCTTCATTTTGTCATTCCCAGCATAGCAAACCACATGATTGTCTGATTTAAAATGGCCAGTATGAGTCCATTCCAGCTCTCTAATGCCTAAAATACCAATCTTTATGCATCCCATTTCATTTCTGATGATGTTCAATTTTTCTAGATTCGTACTTTGTACATTCCATGTTCCAATTATTAATAGATGTTTGCAGCTGTTTCTTCTCATGCCACATAAGCAAATGAAGGTCCTGAAAGTTTTACTCCATCTACATCATTAAGGTCAACTCTACTTTGAGAAGGCAGCTCCTCCCCAGTAGTTCTTTGAGTGTCTTCCAACCTGAGGGGCTCATACCAAAAAAACCAAACCCAGTGCCGTCGAGTCAATTTCGACTCATAGAGACCCTATAGGACAGAGTGGAACTGCCCCATAGAGTTTCCAAGGAGCGCCTGGCAGATTCAAACTGCCAACCCTTTGGTTAGCAGCCATAGCACTTAACCACTACGCCACCAGGGTTTCTGAGGGGCTCATATTCCAGCACTATATCAGTGTTTCTCTGCTACTTTAAGGTTTTCATTGGCCAATTTTTTTTTTTTTCATAATTAGACTGCCAGGTCCTTCTTTGTAGTCTGTCTTAGTCTGAAAACTCTGCTGAAACCTGTCCACCATGGGTGACTCTGCTGGTATCTGAAACGCCGTAGCATAGCTTCCAGTATCACAGCAACACACAAGTCACCACAGTATGACAAACTAATAGATGAGTGGTGGATTTAGAATTGGTGACACTGTAATGAGATGTTTGTGGTTATGCTAGGTGTAATCACAGTATCTATTAACTTGCACCTGTACTCTTTAATGTTTACATATCAGAATATATATCTACATATATATTAATATTTATAGTATGCTTATTTTCTCATTGGGCCATTAGACATCTATCTTTTTGTGCTCAAAAAGTGCTTTTTATTTCTTTTTTAAAGTACCTTTTTGAAAAAGAACGTAGGACTGAAACAAATGATTAAGAATTATCCAAAAGCAAACAGCAGAAAAATTAACAAAAAGAAAAAAGATTATTTTTCTTCCAAGTAAAATGAAAATTCTGGAAAAAATGTGAAGGTGACAGAATCCTTTTTGTTTTACAAAACAAGACTAAAGGGGCACACCAGCCCGAGGGCAGGGACTAGAAGACAGGAGAGAATAGGAAAGCTGGTAATAGGAAACCCAGGGTTGAGAAGGGAGAGTGTTGACATGTCGTGGGGTTGTTAACCAAAGTTATAGAAAAAATGTGTGTACTAATTGTTTGATGAGAAATTAGTCTGCTCTGTAAACCCTCATCTAAAGTACAATTAAGAAAAAGGAAAAAAAAAATCCTTTTTGTTCTGCATACTAACAAAATTACCCTTTTTGAAAGCTTTCAGGCATAAGGCAGTTGATGTCAAATTAAAATCAAATTTACCATTGGTCCTTACACAAGAAATGTAGTAGTATTCATGACAACTACGTTGTAACTTTGGATAGATTGGGGCAGGAAAAAAGATTTCTAAAAAGGATTCAAAGAATGAACACATTTTTTACAAGTCCAAGATAAGACTTTGCACATTTCTTTCTCACTACTATATATTGTGAATTTTGCTGATCTAAACAACTAACCCATATACTTTTATTGGAACATTTTCAGTTTTTCTTATTTGTTCCTGAATTTCCAGAGTAAAATACTGTATTTACCTTTACATTTATTATTGACTTTCCAAACAAGTCATATTTCTTAGGTTTCATGGGTGTTTTAGATAATTGCTTTAGGAAAAGTGTTACATTCTGTATTTCAGTTTCTGAGGGAAAATATTGAATACATAACATTTACTCTGTCCATGGAGCCCTGGTGGTGGAAAGGTTAAGAGTTACAGCTGCTAACCAAAAGGTTGGCAGTTCAAATCCACCAGCCATTCCTTGGCAACCTTATGGGGCAGTTCTACTCTGTCCTACAGGGTTGCTATGAGTTGGAATAGACTCAATGGCAACACGTTTTTTTGTTGTTGTTCTGGCTTACTCTGTCTGTAACTATTTATCGTCACTAGATTATTTTTAAGGCCAGGTATTCAGATTGGGCAGCTATGTACCAGGTACCTTTCATTTTATTGAACTTTCTTTAGAAGGATCTTGAACCTTTTTTCACTTTTTTGAAATTTTAACTATTAGTAGAATCCCCTCAAAAAAAAACCCGGTTTTGGGGTTTTTTTTCTTTGTTGCATAATCTCTAGAATTTGTCCTACGTATCCTGAAAGACACTGATATCATCTCTCCTCAGATAAATCAATTATCTGGCTGGCAAATCTTGCTTGGTGATTGGTCTTCTTGGATACTCTTTCCATAAATGTTCACCTCTTTTTCAGAAATTGTATCATGGCTCTCAATAAGCAATGCTTCTTTTTTTTCTTAAAAAAATAAATGTGTTTTGTTTTAATTTCACTATCATACCTAAGTAAAACACCTATTTGATGATTAAGAAGTAAATAGAAAGAAAATGTGATATTTTTCCAAACCTTACTATCTCCTGTGATGATGTTAATTATAGCTATCATTTATAGCTGTTACTTTGTATTATGCACTGTGATAAAAGCATTGCATTTATTACCTTACATTAACAGCAATCTTATAAATTAAGCATTGTTATTACACCCACAATTTGTATGAGAAAAAATGAGGTCCAGAAAGTTTAGCTGACTTCCTATGGAATTAGAGTTAGCAAGAGTTGAAGCAAAGAAATATGTCATCAAAGTGCTGCAGACTCTTAAGTTGAGACAAGCTTTCAAAGTCTATCTTACATGAGGTGGGTGTGTTATTCTATTACAGGGTTGTAGTAAAATTTCACAAAAGAAGATAAATTAGGTGGCACATTGGTTTAAGAATGTGTGTTCTGGATTCTGTGGTTGGATGAGGGTTTGAGGGAATTATGAACATTTAAAACTAGTGAGGAGCTTGTCAGGTCACAGTGATCTCTACTAGTGTGTTCATGTACTTGGCTGAGGGTCTTATATTGTCTAACTTCAAGGTACCCAGAACTTCCTATAATGGGTTAATCCTTTGTAATTATAGGTAACTCTCCTCTGATGTATACCATCTGGTATACCCCTAAACTACAAGAAATCTTTTCCTCATCTCTTGCAATTCATAAAGACCTAATGATAGATTTCTTGTTTTACTTCAAGCACTTTCATTTAGAAGTTATTAAGCTCAAGCAATGGGCAAAATGAAAGGGTTTCCAAGGGACAAATTATAGAACCTGTTCTCAAGTTGGTTACAATCAAATGGGGAAGATAGACTGGTGTACAAATACCGCTGGTAAATGAATAAGGTAAATTTCAGTAAAGTGGAGTGAGAGAGACAGAGAGAGAGAGAAAGATAGGAAAGCAAATAGCTTAGTATGGGATTAGTATGGATTCATCATGTGGCTTCCAAGTTGAAACCCTAGGGATTAGTGTGTAGGAGGAGACATTTTACCCCATGGTCCAAAGTTTTTGGCTAAAGTTAGAGCAGAGAATATCCCCAGAGCAGGCTAAGCTTTCGTCAGTCAATTTATATCATTTGATTTAGAATGTGCTCTAGCTGTATGAGTAGGTGAGAAGAGTTACATGAAGGGGGTTGTATATAAATCACATCCTCGTATCAGAATAACCTCAAAAAAACATATTTTCGGGGTAATTATCTAAATATTCTTTATTCTTGCAGTAATATTTCTTAGTTGACTGAAGCTCAAAATGTACAATGAATACTGGAGGAAGAAGTACATGAGTGTCAGGTGGGAAAATATTTGAAGATGAATGCAATATTTGTTGGTCTTGATGTTTTAAATCCATTTGCCACTATGCATCTGAAATTTAATAAACCTTCTACCCAAATCATGTCTCTCCAGGATTAGCTTTAAAGTGGAAGAATGTGTCCTCCAGAAGAGGGGAAAAACACACACACAATACACACAAGAAGACGATAAAGCATTTTTAAATGTAGAGAATGTATTTTACTGTTTAAAAAATCATAGAGGACTAATAGTGATTCTGGGAAGCTAGAACTGAAATTCTCACTGAACAGGCTATTCATCTCTGTCCAGCCATTCATTTGATTTATATTTTGCACACTGAAATAACAGGATCGCTGAAATGACCACTATGGCTGGTGATTTGGGCATTCTGTATATATATATATCTTCTCAAAAGTACTCACTTATTATTAGAGGTGGACTTATCTAAAAGAAATGGCCATGGAAGGAACATAAAACTGTGGGTAGTAGATATTTCTGATATATGTGCAAAAATATGGCATTTAAAATTATGTTAGTGGATAAATCACCAGCTCTGTGAAAATCAATGCCAAGTGATAGGGAAAACAGCAGCAGGTTTGGCAGGCAGATGGAGAGTGAACTGTTAGGTCTCTTCCACCTCCAAGTCCTATGATTATATGATTAAATATTAGTGTCCAGAGACAAGCAAGGGAAATGCCAGATCTTGAAATACCAGTGTACGCCAGAAAGACAGTGAATAAATACATCATTGAGACAAATCCAGAAGATTAATACTGTGGCCAAAAAACAGAAGGAGGGGTACCTAATTAAGAAATTTGTCAGGAACTGGAATTGAATAGAAAAAAAAAAGTTATTTAGGAAAATAATTTTGAAGTACAATTCAATAGGTAAAAGTAATTTTTGAGCAAATATTTCCTGTCACTTATATCTTAATTATTCCTATGCTGAGGTCATGTAGACCAACGAATGGACAAACACAAATACTTCTCTAAGAGAATCTAAAGAGTGCTACAAAATCCTAGGCTCCATTCTACCCTTTGGGGAAAAACTGTATCAGTGATTGTCAAGTGAAGGGACAAAAAGAGGATATAAGAATCAATTGGAAGCTTTTTCAAAGTACATGTATCTTCTACTCAAAACCTTAATACACACCTTAGTGGAAGGCAGTGTCTTCCCTTCTCTCCTTCCTTTGGAGAACCTGCATTCTAGTAATAATAGAGTGTTGCTTCCCTGCAAATATTTGTTAAGCATTAGTTTTTTCTTTTTTTTTTTTTAGGCACTATGCTTGGTTCTTTATATAATTCATTGAAGTCAAGTCAATTCTGACTAACAGTGACCCTATACAAAACAAACAAACAAAAAAAAACCCATTGCCATCAAGTCAATCCCAACTCGTTGCAATTCTACAGGACACAGTAGAAGTAACTGCCCCATAGGATTTCCAAGGCTGTAATCTTTAATTTTTTTTTAATCTTTAAGCAAACTGCCACATCCTTCTCCCACAGAGCAGCTGGTGAGTTCAAACCACCCACCTTTCGGTTAGCAGCCAAGCACTTAACCACTGCACCACCAGGGTTCCTCAGCTCCTTATATATGTTAATTCTCATGTTAGGATTATGAGATATATAACATTATTAACCCCTTTTTACAGATACAGTAACTGAGGCTTATAAAGTTTAAATAACTGAGATCATGGCTTTAAGAAGCTGTGGAGACACCAGGACTAGAGACATTGTCATTCTAATTTCAAAGTCCAAGTTTTTATCTATAACCTAATAAACTAAGCATGTTGCTTTGAGAGAGAATAAAGACAGAAAACTGAACTGAAATTTTTATCTAAAAACGTTCTTATTTTATTTATATGTATACACATGCATGTATACATACATACACATGGGTTTATTTGTAGGTGAGCAAGTCCTATTATATATATTCATATACAAAATTATACAGGTAGTCTCCGACTTATGACACAGTTCTGTTCTGACAAATCCGTATCCGTTGTAAATTGGTAGTAATGTAAATCAAATACCTCTTTTTTTTTTGTTTTCATTATTATTGCCTTTTATTATCAATATCTTTATAAATTCGATCTTTGAACATTTGCAAGTGAATATGTGAGGATGATAACATCAGCAAATTATATGCTGCAACGTTATTTGCAGTACATATTACTAATGATAAGATGTACAGAAAAAGGATGGTCATAAGGGTGGTTCCTTGAGTTCTACCTGTATATGTATATTATAGATATATATAACATATATATGTGTGTGTATATATATGATAGAATATATATAATTTTTATTCAGGTGTATGAAGAGAGCACGCTCTTTTCTACTTACTGATACTGATGCTTATCAACATGTGCCTCCAAAATAAAATTCTCAGAATGATTGCAAAGATGAACTCCAGTTTTTCTCAGGCCTAAACTTCAGTGACTCTATGGTGGACTAGGGCTTAAGTCGGTTACATTTAGGACACATTTTAACCATCTTAAGCTTTTTAAAAATATATTTTTTAGAAACTTAATAATCATAGAAAAAGTGACAATTATATTTATTACTATTACCAGAAACTGACAATATAATATGCTGGAATACTTGCTTTTAATATTCCATTGTAAGGAATGAAGAAGTGCTTTTATTTTTGTTTGCTGACATGTTATGTACCTGCTGTTTGCCTGAAAGATTAAAAAAAAAAAAGAACACTATCACCTTTCCCCTTCTGCCCTCACTGCAACTCCATATATGTGGTTTACTGTTATTTTTGAAGTATATATGTTTATAGCATTTATATGTTGCTCTGTAAATTTACTTTTCAAAGGCATTTGGTGTTATTTCTGTATTTAAATAAATCTAATGCTAATTGCAAGTCAGTGTACCATAGTATCTTCATTGCTGAGTTTGTCTTTTTAATTTTGATTCATCTCTTAGTTGATTTGATGTGCTGTCAGACAGGTTTTTTTTTTTTTCCCCAAGAAAGACTCTTAGAATGCTGTGCCCTGAGGGTTTTTTTTTTTTTCCTTTTTTTAAGATTTCTGTCTATTGTCTTTATATTTGAATGATAGCTTGGCTGAATATAATATCTTCAGTTAAAACATCCTTTTGTGAAAATTTTGTGGATCTTGCCCTTCTTTCCTCAGGTGAAGAATGTGGATGTACAATGTTATGGGTTGAACTGTGTCCCCAGAAAGATATTTTGAAGTCCTAATCCATGTTACCTGTGAACTTGACCTTGTTTGAAAATAGGGTCTTTGAAGATATTATCAGTTAAGATGAAGTCATACTGGAGTAAGGTGGGTCCTAATCTCACCTGAGTGGCATTCTTATAAGAGGAGAATTTACAGGAAGACAGAGTTAGACAGAGGGAGGACAGCCATGTGACAATGGAGGCAGATACAGCTACAAATCAAGGAACATTAAGAGTTGCTGGGGCCACCAGAAGTGAAAGGAAAGGCGTGGAACAGTTCCTTTTTCAAAGCCCTCAGGAAGAATGAATATGGCCAATTTTTTCAGGAAGAATGAATATGGCCAATACCCTGATTTGGACTTCCAGCGCTCTGTCACGGTTAATGCTATGTGTCAGCTTGGCTAGGCCATGACTCTCAGTGGTTTGACAGATACTATATATCGCCCTCCATTTTGTGATCTGAGGTAAGCAGCCAATCAGTTGGAAGGGGAGTTGCCTCAGGGGTGTGGCCTGCATCTAATATGTAGTAGATATTCTGGCAAAGCTTCCCCTCTCTCTTTCTCACTCCGTTCCTCCTTTTTTCTCTCTCTCTCTGCACTCTTCCCATCTGATTTCCTGTTCTTGGGACATGAGAAGCCTTCAACTTACTCCCTGAACCATGGATTTGGGACTTGCCAACCCCAATATTGCATTAGCCATTTCTTTGAAATAAATCTTTCCCTATATATTTATATATACGCTTCACTGGTTTTGCTCCTCTAGAGAACTCAGCCTAAAACATATTCTCAACTGTGAGAAAATCATTTTCTGTTTTTCAAAGCTTCCCACTTTGTAGTATTTTGTTCTGGCTGTCCTAGAAAATGAATGTAATCAGTAACAGGCTAGCTTATATGTCCCCTCATAAGTAATTTCCCTTTTCTGCTTAAATAGATATCAGAAAACTTACTTTCTAGTGAGTGTTAATAATTTTGTCTGTTGCTGAGTTTTCATGTGTTTTTACATTTCTTGTTGTATTTTATCATCACTGTTTTTAATGGCTACTTTTGTACATGCATGCTTTTACACGTAACTGAGTAATTTATAATGCAGACAGTAGGTGCATTATAAAGACTGACAGATACTACTAAGTTGCATCTGTTAGGTTGACCATTTTCAGCTTCCACCATTAATGGATGATTATACATGTCACCACACATAATGTCAATACAGTGTATAGATTTTTAACTTTGCTGATCTGCATTAAAAAAGGTATCTTATATTAATTTTTATTAGTTTGAGTGAATTTTAGCTCCTGCATGCAATAGAATTCACCTAAAATATTTTAATTTTGATTTAATCCAATTTATCAGATATTCTTTTTTGATTTCTGCTTTTTACATCCAAAGAAATTTTTGTCTAACACAAAGTCATAAAAATTTCCTCCCATGTTTTCGTCTAGCTGCTTTGTTTTACCTCTTACTTTTAAGTCTATGATCCATTTCAAGGTAATTTTTATACGTGGTATCAGGAAAGAACCAAGAGATTCATTTTATGTTTTAGATATCATAATATAATTATTCCAGTACCATTTCTTCAAAAGACAATCCCTTCCTTAATGAATTACATCAATTATGGTAAATAAATTATTCATAATTTGAATTACTTCTTTCAGACTTATTCCTTTTTTTGGAAAACACATTCAAATCGAATGATTTTAAAATGGAGAGAAGTAGTTTACTAACCAACCTCAATATTTTCAATATTTCCACGTTGCCTTTTTGGTCATTTTAGTTCAACTATTTCTACATTTGGCAAGGATTCACAGGCTGAAAATGTGATGTAATGGAAAGAACATACACAATAAAACCATACAGACTTTGGTTCAAACTCCCATTCTGCCATTTAATAGCTGTTTATGGTCATTTATATAATAACCCTGAGGATCAGTTTATTTAAATATAAAACGTAGGTAAGGTCTATTTCCTAGTCACATGGAAAATTACTGAAAATGGCTAATGGAGGTGGGTTACTCATTAAGCATACATTCCCAGTATTTCTTATGGATTATAAGACTCTTATAAAACGTGTCCTACCATGGTTGTCCTGTTTTCTTCCTCAAGAGCTGGCATGGATTCAGCTTCCAATTTCCTTACCTATTTAAAGAGACTGTCCAATGAAGATCTTCACTTTCTCTAACCAGAAATTGTTTTTGCTTTTACCTTGATCCTACCTGATATGTATGACTGATATAATTTTGGTATCCATATAATCTAATCTATTTCTGCCAGACATGTGAAAAATAGACAATAGGGGTATCCTTGGACATAAGAATTGTTTATAGAGATTTAATCATGTCATAAAGACCAAGATACAGTTATAGGAAAAATAAAACTTGCATTATAGAACATTGATTCAGATTCTCTTGGTTATGCACAGAGCCTAGGGTTTCTATGTTGCTGGGGATAGAATATTAGAAAGCATGTAGCTGGCACTAGAACCCACTTGAAGCAGCCACCCTGCAAATTCAAATACTTTGGTGGCTCTGGCAGCAAGGTGGGGCAAATTAATGGGCTGAGTGAAATAAAAGAACTATAAAGTTCTGGTGTCCAGACAATAGGTTCCTTCTTGTGTGATCAAAAGACAGGTTTTGTTCCCTTTTTAAATTCAAAAGGAACTGAAGACTAAAACCACTAGGAAAATCAGAGTAGCAAAAACTGTGGAAAAATTCTTGTATGAGGAATCTAAAAGACCAGTGACTCTGAAATCTGAACTTGATGGTCCTACGTAAGTTTCTTATTCTCTGACAAGCAGAGAAGGTTATCAGTGCTGATTCACATACGAATTCTCATAAATTTGGGAAGAAGGAAAATACTGGATTCCTGCTTTTTACTCAGATAGTAGCCAAGGAACTGGTTCTCAGTGAAAGTACCATATCAAAGCCCTCTTCAACACAATTCATCAGAAGAGAAAACGGCTTTTAATTAATAATCGGTACTTTACTTTTTTGGGTTACTCCTAGATAAAGGATGTTCTAGCCAAAGCTTCATGGTATTGAAGTTTGGGGGAATCTGGCATAAATATTTAATGTGAAGAGTCCTATTGATTTTCTAGAGAGTGGAAACATTCCTATAAATAAGTGTAATCCAAAGTGATATTTGCAAGGGAAAATGTATAAGAAGTAGGCACTTGTAACTATAGCTGTCCCTCAATATCCACAAGGGATTAGTTCCAGGATCCCTCATGGACACCAAAATCTGTGGATACTCAAGTCCCTTATATAAAGCGGTGTAATATTTGTATATAACCTATGTACAACCTCCTGTATACTTTAAATCATCTCTAGATTACTTATAATACCTAATACAACGTAAATGCTATGTCAATAGTTGTTATAGGGTACCGTATTGTTTAGGGAATCATGGCAAGATGTGAGGTGAATATTGAATAGTTAAAACAATCTCGAAAAAGAAAACATTGGAGTATTTACTCTTTCTGATTTCAAAACTTTCTATAAAGCTTCGGTAATCAAGATAGTGTAGTACTGGCATGCAGATAGACAAATATTTGAATGGAATAAAATTAAGAGTCCAAACTCAGTCATTATGTCTATGGTCGACTGATTTTTAACATGGTTGCCAAAGTAATTCAATGGGAAATAATTAGTCTTTTCAAATAACGGTAATGAGATGACTGGATATATACATGCAAAAGAATAAATTTAGACCCATACCTCACATGATGTATAAAAATTAACACAAAATGGATCACAGATGTAAATGTAAGAGCTAAAACCATAAAACACTTAGAAGAAAACATAGGAACAAATCTTTGTGACCTAGGATTAGACAATGATTTCTTAGGTTTGAAAACAAAGGTACAAGCTACAAAATAAATAAATTGAAATTCATCAAAATCAAAAACTTTTTTGCTGCAAATGACACCATTAAGAAAGTGAAAAGATAACCCAAAGAACAAAAGAAAAAACAACTGCAAGTCACATCTCTGAGAAAGGATATGGATGTAGAATATAATGGCCCCTGGGTGGGGCAATCAGTTTGCCATCAACTGCTAACCTAAAGGTTGGCAGTTCAAACTCACACAGTAGTTCCATCAAGAAAGGTGGGGCGATCTGCTTCACAAAGATTACTGCCAAGAAAACCCTGTGGAGCAGTTCTACTCTGTAGCCTATGCAGTCCTCATGAGTTGGAACTGACTCGCAGGCAACTTTTTTTTTTTTTTTAAATCAAGAATATACATAGAACTCTTACAGCTCAACAGTAAAAACCAAATAATCCAATTTTTAAAAGGGAAAAGAATTTGAATGTGCATCTCTCTACAGGAGGTATATAAATAGACAAGAAGCACATGTAAAGATAGCCAAGATAATTGAAATATGTCCTCACAAAAATTTAACAAAAAGGTTTACAGCAGCATTTTCATAAAAAGCCAAAAAGTGAAAACCATCCAACTGTTCATCAACTGATGAACAGATAAACACAATGAAATATTATTCAACTGTAAAAAATTGAAGTACTAGTATGTGCTTGAACTCCAAAATACTACGCTAAATAATAAAAACCAGACAAAAAGTCTACATATTGTTCCCAGACCTGTGAAGTCACATGGTGATAGGGCCAGTAGACCTCATACCCCCCATTTATATGAAATATCCATGACAGGCAAATCCAGAGAGACAGAAACTAGATTATTGCCTGATAGGGGTTGGGAGTGATTGATAATGGGTATGGGTTTTCTTTTTGGTGTGATGAAGCGTTCTAAATTTGTCTGTGGTGACGGCTGTACAACTTTGTGAGTGTACTAAAAACAACTGAAGTATATACTTTAAATGGGTGAATTTCATGGTGTATAAATTATATCTCGATAAAACTATAAAGCAAAGAACCGGCTGTAAGGAATAGTTCCGT
Source organism: Elephas maximus indicus (assembly GCF_024166365.1). NCBI lineage: Eukaryota > Metazoa > Chordata > Mammalia > Proboscidea > Elephantidae > Elephas > Elephas maximus. The sequence continues at coordinate 25,473,204 of NC_064838.1, forward strand.
TGAACACATGAGCATGGGAAAATACATTTCCAATAAGCATGTGTTTTCATTTTGTCCAATGGTTTCCAGTCTTTTCTTCAATCTCCATGCCATTTATATATACAATCATCTGTAATATTAAAGATCTATAATATTTCTTATATTCTACTAATTAAAAAATACTGACTTAACCTATTCTATACCATAAATAAAACTAGGAGATAAAGCAATTATCATGATAATAATATACAAAAAATAGCTTTTACTTCAAATGGACAGCATATTTTTGTTCATAATTATAAGAATAAAAATTTCATTTTTCCACTTAATATTACATCTGTACATTTAGTGTGTTTTTAAAATAAAACATAAATTGTAGAATTAAAGATAACAAAAGCATTGAATTTCTTGAAGATGAAAAAGAAACCTTTTTCTCAGATTTAATAATTTACTACATTCGTGGACATGCATGCATCATAAAAAAAAAAAAAACAGTGCTGTTGAGTCAATTCCAACTCACAGCGACCCTATAGGACAGAGAAGAACTGCTCCATAGGGTTTCCAAGGAGCACCTGGCGGATTCGAACTGCCAACCCTTTGGTTAGCAGCTGTAGTGATTAACCACTACGCCACCAGGGTTTCTGCATGCATCATACATACATAGAAATGCCTCTGTTCGTGAACATTTTGCTTCCAAAAGTGTGTTGATATGTGTTGTCACTGTACTCCATATGATACTATAAACTTACATGTATATATATATATCTCTATGAAAAGTTCTATTTCATAAAAGTTGTATGGATTTTCATGGCATTTGGGTTCTTTTTCCGTCTTTTCTTTTTTAATTTTGTTATATAAGCATTGGCTTATTAGCATCTTCAAAATTCTTACTGCTTTTGTACTTATTAGGCAAGATAGGATTAGTGATCATTAAAATTACAAAACTGGTAGAAATGCAGCAAACTGGCTACAGACAGATAAAGACTGGGAAGGCCAAGATTAGAATGATCATATACAACTACTAACACCATCTACTGATGGAAGAGTTGGTTTGCTTTATCCTATGGCAATTACCTGTTTTTCCACCTATGGAAGTTCAAAGTATAGGAAATTGTTTAAAGACATTTTCACACCACAGGTAAACATTGTGCCAATAAATTACTAGTTGATGAAAAAAATTATCCATCAAAACTTCAAACTGAAACACATCCTGAAAACTGCCCTTTTTTATGAATTGATGCTTATCGTAGAACATATAGATTCATTCAGAATGAAAAAATCAGGTTTGTAAAAGAGGTGTTTTATTTCTGCACGTGTATCTGCTGCAAAAGCCAAAGTTGAGTTTATCTACATGCATCTAATGGCTGTCATTGTGACAGATTGTCTTTCATTTTTTTAACATTCATCCATTTACTGGACTCCAGCTGATTTTGTTATCCTGACCTGCCTTAGACATGGATATAATTCCTTAGTCTAAATGCACCCTACACCATGGATCCTCACTTGGCACTATGAACTTCATTAATTACTGTCATCGAAACCAGCTGTAAACTGAGTAATAAAAGCTTTTTTTTATTTTTCTGGCTGGGGCCCAAAAAGTTTGATAAATTTTGGATAGGTGTAGTAGACATAGTTTAGGCATGCCTGTCCACACAATGTCACTGCTGAAAGAGTGGACTTAGAGAGGATGTTGAAATCCACTACCCCACCTCACTGACCACATGCAGCCAACTGAGCTTTGGAACTTTCCTAATCCACGCTAAGTTAGCCAGATTCATCTGAGATGCTGAGGGACAATGGGTAGCCAAGCTAATAACACTGAAGATTAAAGGACTTAGGCTGCCATTTTATGGTAAGCCATATGGGCCATATCCAAATGGATGAGGGAGAATACGAGGCAATTCACAGAGAGATAAAAATGAAACAGATGACAGAGAGGTATGAATGGCATGGGAAAGAGATACGCAGTTTTGAGAACTGAGAAATAGAAATTTAAAGTCCTGGTGGCTTTTTCCAACGAAGTTCAGCTGTACTTGTTGCCCTCTATACTTTCTAGAAGATTCCTGTCTATCCGTTATTTAAGATAACTTGAGGTAGATTTCTACTCCTTGTAATTGAAAACTGTTTGTCCAGAACAGTCAGCAAAACAGTACATTGAAATCTAGTATAATTAAAAGTCCCAGAAATCTCTGCTATATAAAATATTGACACATTTCTATTCCCTTTCTCGTTTTTTTTTTCCTGAAAACTGCAGTAGAAACTTCTTATCTCAGCAGGGAACCATCTTCTTTCTCCTCAGAATTCAAGTAATAACAATTCTGTGGGGTACCGATTATTCTAGAGGCATTGTACCATGTAAATTAATCTATTGCTTTGGTAGCACTGCTCCAAAAACCAGTGCTGATGTTGAATGCACAGAACGAACAAATTAATTAGCCAGACTCAAAATCAAATAGATCTCACAGTGGTGACCTCTGTGAAATAGAATAAAGAAAGGCACTAAGTTCATGTAGTAACTTTAGATGAAGTAAAACCATAGCTTAAATGGGGCTAAGTGTTCTCATTATTTAAAGTGGACAGTACAGTTCAGGCCCAGAAGAGTCTCCTGGCAGGGAGAGGTTGAGCTTAAGAGTCTGGCCAATAGCAAACTGTTGATCTCTGAACAAAACATAGTCTGCTCCATTAATGATCCAAAGAAAAAATTCATAGAAAATAAGCATATTAATTTCTTCTGTACAAATTATCTTTAGGTACTAAGTTAAGCCTCAGAACATGAGGCAGGTAATTTTATTGCTCACTTAAAGTTGCAAAGACGAATGGACACCTTTGAATTGTGGTTTTGGCAAAGAATATTGATTATACCATGGACTGCCAGAAGAACGAACAAATCTATCTTGGAAGAAGTACAGCCAGAGTGCTCATCAGAAGCGAGAATAGCTAGACCTCGTCTCAGGAGGGACCAGTCCCTGGAGAAGGATATCATGCTTGGTAAAGTAGAGGGTCAGCAAAAGAGAGGAAGATCCTCAAGGAGATGATTGACACAGTGGCTACAACAATGGGCTCAAACACAGCAAAGATTTTGAGGCTGGCCCAGGACCAGGCAGTGTTTCCTTCTGTTGCACACAGGGTTGCTATGAGACAAAAACCAACTCAATGGTACCTTCCAACTATGACAAACAGAATGTGCATATTCTCTTCAATCTTTTCCAACTGAGATGCTGACTTTCTGTGTAAGAAAACAATACTGGCTATAGCGCCCAAGAGGATATAAGTGACTTAGTTTTCTTTCCTAGACCCTGTGACTTGCATGAAGTGTAGAGAAGCATCGGAATTGCTTATTGTCCCAAACGGACCGCTGTAACTTTCATCCACCATTGATTTCCGCCTGCCTGTTATCACGGTTCCAAGTAGGAAACACATTGGTGTAGCAGCACTGGGCATTGCTGCCGCAGACATACAGTGATACAGAATAATACGCTGACCCTCCTGTTAAATGCATAAAGTGGAGGCCTAAACAGCAGGGCCACTCTTTAAATAGAGTCTTTCTGGTGCAACACCTTTCAGACTCTGGAAAAGGCCCTTTTTAGGGAAGTATGACACTCATATTGGATAAAGCTATCATAACTGTAAACAGGGCATACTCCAGAGGCCTGACAATGCTTTTAAAAAATCCAATTACATGCTTTTATTTGCCATTCGTACAAACGGAAAAATAACAAGCCAACTTGTTTCATCCCCACTGTGATTTCCTCAGGGCTAATTAAAGTGCACTCTGCTGAGGCCTAAATCTTTCAGCTGCAGGCAAACCAAAGATTTAAAGGGACACACACCCAATCAATGCCTGGCTGTCAGTAAATGGGATAGTGTTTGGAAATGGGCACAATAAAATTTTTCATTAACTTGAATGCTGGAAAGATCTTGTGGGGGGAAAAAAAAATTGAACTAACAAATTTACTGCCATAGATTTATAGACTGGACTTAGTCACTCTGCATAAAGATTTGATAAGTTAAGTGATCAATGATTCTCCACAACATATGGCATAATCAATATGAATTTTGGGAAGAGATAGAAAGACATTAATAATGTACATTTTATGTACCATGTGTTCCTAAAGATTAAGGGCTCTATAAATCATGAAGGAGCCAGGATACAGCTAGAATACAAATAGAGAAATGCTTTAGTATATGCTGAATTTAAATCTAAAAATTAGGAAAAAATTGTTAACATCATTTTGAGTTGGCTCTAAAAATATTTTTAAATATTTCTAAGGTTTTTGTTTCATGGAAAAATTTTGGGGAATGTTGTTGGCTACTTTATTTTCCCTAGTCATTTTGCCTTTCACTTTATTAATAACCCGAATGACTACAAAAAAAAAGTCTCTGTGTATGTAAATTATGTAGAATTATTTTTAGGAAAAAAAAATTTTTTTTTGACCATGTCTTAGGGGCACACTGTGGGTCAGTGGTAAAATTCTCGCCTTCCATTTGGGAGACCCGGGTTCTACTCCCGCCAATGCACCTCATGCGCAGCCACCACCCACCTGTCAGTGGAGGCTTTCATGTTGATATGATGCTTCCAGACTAAGACAAACTAGGAAGAGAGGCTTGACAATCTACTTCCTAAAATCAGTCAGTTAAAACCCTACAGACCACAGTGGTACAATCTGCAACCAATCATGGGATGGTGCAGGACAGGGCAGAGTTTAGTTCCATTGTACACATGGAGGGATGACTATATGGGAGCTAACAACAGCAACGACAAGGCACGCTCTTAGGGCACCTTGCTTCCACTAGGGTGTAGTTCTGTTTGGCTGGCTCCACTCGCATTACTAGTGGAGAGGGGAATCGAAACTTATAGATGTTGTAATTTCTCAACATAGAATATGCACACTCCACTCCAGGTGTTTCAAGAGATAACCATAATCTCGCAATTCCTCTCAGGAGGATGGACATGAGGTATGATTCTGTAAAGGAGAGACTAAGCAGTCTGCCACCCAACACTTACTTTGAATTTTACATGTTATTCCTGAATCAAGCTTTAACTGCAAAAAGATGCAAATTCATACTGTACTGTTTTGTGCTTCTTGTAGACCTGCTTTTACTGTATCAGGTTTCCTAGTACAACATCTGCCTGCGGCAAGGAATAATACGTGATGATGTTCTCATCATACAGTCTTCTCTATGAAGACCTATGGGAGAAATTTCCTTTTTCCAGTATCAAGAAAAGGTAAGTTTCTGCTAAGAAAATGGTTTGTATTTGTTGTAAAAACACTGTTACTGTCATAATATACTATATTCATAGCTTATCAATATTATATGTAGGATATTATGGTACTCTGATGGCAAAGCGGTTAAGCGCTTGGCTGCTAACCAAAACGTGAGCAGTTCGAAACCACCAGCCAATCCTTGGAAACCCTATGGGGCAGTTCTATGCTATCTAAAAAAAAAAAAAAAAAAAATGCTATCTATAAGGTCACTATTGATAGCTAGTACAGCCAGCAGCTGCTCAGCCACTATCAAGCAAGACTTGCTCCTCCTGTCCATTGTCATCAAGACCCTGACCACTGTCTATAACTCAGCTTGTGCTTTAAATCAGCCAGAGCCAGCCAAAATCAGTTTACTAGCCTCAAAAGTGTCCTAAAGTAACCTAAGCCTCATTAAGACCTAATTGAATATTAAAATCTACACCCAGGGTGGGACTTATCCACCATTTTCTGTACATACTAAAGGAAAAAAAAATGTAATTTGTCTTACTGTGCCTGCACACCATGACAACCTATTTAGTCCATGATGTTTACATGTACTTCCTTGTGAAGGACAGTATAAAAGGTTCTGCCTCTCTTTGTTCAGGGAGCTTGATTTGAGGTATATGCCTCCTTGCTCCTTGTCTGTGCACTCACAATAAACACTCTTCCTCCCTCTTCACCTTGGCATGTCTTTATTGACAAGGAGCTGCACCAGGCAGAATCTGCTTCAGGTAACACTGAGTTGGAATCAACTCAACAGCGACAGGTTTCAGGTTGAAGAGAATATTATAAAGTATATTTCTGTGCACCTTTATCCTTAGTTTTATGCTCTTTGTACTCTCCTATAGTTACTCACCACTTTTAAAAATTCCACTGTATTTGTAAGTATTCTGTAAGTCACCTGATATGTTTTTTTCTTTCTGGAATGATGTTAAGTATAAATAAATAAAAACGCAGATGCCTTTTTCAAAATATTGACTTCTAGATATAAGAGTATTTAGGAGTTTTTTTTTTTTTAATAGAAAGAGAATGCGTTATTATTTGGATAGAAGATGCATTGCTAAGGTAAATCGATGAAGTTTTTTAGAGACCTCAATGACTTCGCAGGATTCTTTTGTAAAATGATCTGTAGTTATTAATCGGAGAATTTGGTTTAAAAGAGCATCTGATTAGCAGTGATGTGTTCACTTTCTCTGTACATTTTGCTAAAATATTTATAAAGATCATGAATAGGTAAAAACTTAAATCCAAAAATAAAACATGATAATTATAATATTGTGGGGATTTTTTCATTCCTTTACAGTGTTTGTATCTTAATTCAAAACTGCAGTTTGCCTCATCTGAGCTATTGATACCTGAAAGCTAATCCATTATCTGTCTATGCCTACAAATAATAACCATTAAGAAACAGTGCATCTGTATCTAAAAAAAATATCCGGACATCTTCACTCTGTGGAATTGGTATTGGTTTTTGAGAAAGTCAAAAGCTCTCTTTCTATATTTGGTTAGATATTGCTATACCTAAAAGAACTGTTGGAAATAAAGGAAACGTCTCTGGTTTAGTGCATCTGGCAATGTATCATCCCCACAAGTAATGCCATGTATGCAGAAATGGGAATAGAGGAGTCTGGATGTTACAGCATCCGGGTACTCCATCTGTGAAGAGTAACAGAGTGAGGCAGGGGACGTGAGAGAAGGTCCAGCAGAACAGAATTGGACCAGATGCTATGGACAGCAGTCTGTAAGAACAGGATTAAAACAGAGTTTGTGAGAGACTGAGGCATATCCACACTCACCATCTTCACTGAACACTGAGTTTGGATGAATTTTTCTTCATTAGACAGTGAACAAAAAATAACAATAGTAAAATTAACATATGATTTAAACAGGAAGGAAGATAGAAGACCATTCTGAAGATTCAGACATTGAAGAAAACCTCTAATTAGGAACCCAGAAGAAAGAATCCCAAAAGACAATGTAGAATTGTGTTAAATGACACAAGATTTAGAATTAGACAAACCTCTGTTAGAATCCTAATTCTAGTTAGGAAGAGTTCCAATTTTAAAAAGCAGAAGGTAAGACATAGATGAAATAAAGAATTAAACTAAAAATGTGATTCTATGACAAAATTGGTATTAGATGGCTTGTCCTTCTGGTTTTATTGTTGCTAAGTGCCATGTAGTCCATTTTCGACCCATAATGACACCATGTAACAGAAGAGAACTGCCCCATAGGGTTTTCTAGGCTGTAATCTTTAAGGTAGAAGACCTCCAGGTCTTTCTACCAAAAAGCCGCTGAGTGGGTTAGAACAACCAACCTTTCAGTTAGCAGCCAATTATTTAACTATTGCATCATCAGAGCTGCTCTGTCTTTCTCATTAGAAAGTAGAAAATTTCAACAGACCATCATAGCCTCCATAACAAAGACTGCAAATCATTTAAGCCATAAAAACCCAACTGAGACTTTTTATAAAATCCCCATTAAAAAAAAAAACTTAAAGTTGAGAACACAAAGAAAAGTAAATAAACCAAATCAGAAAGTGACAAAAACTATCAAAAAAAAAAAAAGATAAATATCCATTGGCTTTATTTTTATTCCAGTCAGAATAGTGAAAAATGAGAAATCCACCAGAGACCAAGGTGAGTGAGAGAAGAAAAGAAAACAAATCAGCCAACCTTTTGACAAATATTTTACAGCTACATGTGGCTAGTAAGAAGCATGACATTCCTGAGGAGTCTTTACCATAGAGAGAGTTTCTACCTTCCCTGCCAACTCTTTCTCTTTGGCCCTGAGCAAATACCTGGTGGCTTTCCAAAGGCTGGAGTCAAGAAAGAAGAGTTGTGAGAGATGTAAATAGTGTCTTCACCACAGAGCAGGGTAGCAAGAGAAGCTTCATGAAGGTACAGTGGACCTCAACAACTGCAAGGCACGCTATCAAAGGCTAGATGCAGGACAGGAGAGTAGACATTGCCCTGCCTGACATTCTGGACCTTCACTAACCTCCAAAGACTGCAGTCAGGACATAAGAGCTGAGAGAACTTCCTTCAAGGCTGCCTGGATTTTTACCAGGTACACTGCAGTGGTCAGGCAAAGGCTGGGGCACAGCAACAGAATGGCATGAAATTTCCCAAGGCACAGAAATTTGGGGGCAGGACTGAAAAGCAATGAAAAATTTCCAGTGACACAAAAGTCTACAATTCAGGCTAGAAAGCAAGCTGAGATCTCTCACAGTTTAAAAAGATGTCAACTCAACTGTAAGCCATCAAGAGAGTTCTGGAATCATGCCAACGCTTAAATCCCAAGCTCTACTGAAGGGAAATTTCTTCTCCCCATCTCAAAATATTTAAATCAAGTGAACTGATATTAATTAAAACTGCAACAAAAATGAGACCACATTCTAATCGAGAGTAGATACTGCAGACCCAGTTCCCCACATTGGCACCCTGAGAGAAGAAGAAATTGCCATTTTGTGGGGGATAAATATTATTTAATGAGTGTCAACTATTTTTTTGAGATGGTTCATAGTCCAAATTAAAAACCCACAACCATGAAGCTTTCTAGAAGAAAGCAGAAAAGTATCTTTGTGACCTTGGGATATGCAAATATTCCTTGGACAGGACACTAAACACAAAAAATATAAGAATCGATAAAGTGAACTTCATCAAAATTAAAAGCTTCTGTTCATTAAAGTACACTGTTCAGAAAATAAGAAGGCAAACCATGGAACAAGAAAATATTTTCAGCACATTTATGAGACAAGGGGTTCAGTAACACTGAGAGAAACAGAAAACAAACAGGAAGGAGCAAGTCTCTTCTTCCTCAGACTTACAGTCTTCCTCCAGCAATTCCTAATGGCAGATCCTAATAGGGAGCCAGCTGGCAAAGGGGAAATGTGGTCTCAGAGTCCAGCATCAAAATCACAAAGCAAAGCATGAAAGGATAGGGATAAAGCTGAGAGAGGATAACTTAATGTTCATTACAGATATACATAAATAATGTACATCTTATATTTGATAACATCTCAGATTCAATGAAAAAGCTGTGTATTACATACATGTTATGTTTTTCATATAATTAGATATAAGAAATGCACTGTATTTTGGTAAAAAATAAAGAAGCTAAATATGGTATAAAATACAGATTATCGATTCACTACTGTAGAAACTGCATACGTTTTCCTGATGTAACTGGAACCACCTGTTGCCATTGACTCCAACTCATGGTGATCCGATGTATGCAGAGTAGAACTGCATTTCATAGGGTTTTCAACGGCTGTGATGTTTCGAAAGCAGATCACCAGGCCTTCCTTTCCAGACACCTCTCAGTGTGAATTTGAACCACCAAACTTTCAGTTAGTAATGGACTGCTTAAGCTTATTATCTGGTTAGCTATTTTTATCAATCGAAGAAACAAATTCCATAGAGCCACTTTAACAGACCAAGGCGTTATCATTAAACTATGGCGCCATCTCTCATTCCTCACTCCCCATTCCTTTTCTCCTCTTCCTCTAATTGTTCTTTCTCCTCAGAAATGAAATTAAGGATGAAATGAGAGGATATATATGGGTCCCCTAGGCTGTGGGCCAGTCTTTTATCAAGCCATCCAGATGCCTTTTCTTTTCCTTGTAAAAACACTGTGCAGAAATGTAATAGATAACCCCTGCTGCAAATCTAATTGTGAAATATCAAAAGCAGTCATGATGAAAGACATAAACATTGTTGACTGCACAATAGGTATTTTAATCTATCAATAAAACCTATGAAATAAAAAGACTGCTGGGGGAAAAGCAAGGATGTAATAATCCCTCTTCTCATCCCCTCTTGTCATTTTCGTCAGTGTGTATCCATGTGCCTTATTCCAGTTCTGGCAGCTGATTAATAGAACTGAAGAAAGATTGGAAGTAATCCAGAAACCAATGATGGAAGTATTTATTAGTATTAAAAAAAAAAAAGAAATGTAAAGATGCCTAAAACTACTGATTGAAAGGATAATTTAGGATAAAAAAAGACAACCCAAGACAAAAGGCATAGAATATTATGAACATTACTAGCAGACTAGAAAAATTCCATAAAGATCTCAGAGTCTAAACTTGACAGTGAGTTAGCAAAGCAGAGCTCCTTCATACTAACAGTAGCCACATAAGATATAAGTTGGAAATAAAAATGTAAGAGAGCTATCTATTCATATACGGCAAATTTACCTTATTCTTAAGTTATTTTCTGGCTAATAACTCAGATGACTTTGTAAATTTATCATGCTTTAATATATTTTATTAACAAGAAGACTGCAATAGAGAACTGAGCTGACATGAAAAGCTTCCACATCTCCTATAAACAATCAATAGATAAAGTGGATAGATAGACAGACAGACAGATGTTGTTAGTTGTCATCAAATCAATTCTGACTCATGGTGACCCCATGTGTGAAGAATAGAACTGCTCCATTACCCTGGTGGCATAGTGGTTAAGAGCTACGGCTACTAACCAAAAGGTCTGCAGTTCAAATCCACCAGCTGCTCCTTGTAAACTCTTTGGGGGCAGTTCTACTTTGTCCCAAAGGGTGGCTATGAATCTGAATTGTCTCAGTAGCAATGGGTTTGGTTTGGTTTGGTTTGGACCTTTCAAAAGCAGATTGCCAGGCCTGTCTTCAAAGGTGCCTCTGAATGGGTTTGACCCACCAACTTTCTGTCTAGTAGCCAAGCACTTAACTCTTTACTCCACCCAGATACATGGATTTGAGTTTAAAAAACAAATCCGTTGCCATGGGGCTGCTTCCAACTCATACATAAAAAACCAAAAACCCAACCTGTTGCTGTGAAGTCCATTTGGACTCATAGAGACCCTGCAGGACAGGGTAGAACTATGCCCCACAGAGTTTCCAAGGAATACCTAGAGGATTCAAACTGCCAACCTTTTGGTTAGCAGCTATAGCTCTTAACCATTACGCCACTGGAGTTGCCGACTCATACATAGGTGTCAAGAAAAAAAAAGACGTTCCCTCTAGAGCAAGAGATGAATGAATCGGGTGGATGCCACTATGGACTGTTCTTTAAGATCTGCTTATGGAAACCCTGGCAGTATAGTGGTTAAGCGCTATGGCTGTTAAGCAAAAGGTCAGTAGTAGGAACCCACCAGGCATTCCTTGGAAACTCTGTGGGGCAGTTCTACTTTGTCCTATAGGGTCGCTAAAAGTTCTCCTTTGTCCTATAGAGTCGCTATACGTCCGAATCCACCCAAAGGGGTTTTTTTTTTTTTTTTTAATAAGCCTAGAAATTAAGGCCATGCATCATATATATATATATATATATTTTTATCATATAAATAGAGGGAGAAATGGAACTGGGTTTTTGACAGAATTGATCCTCTGGATATGAATGGAAAGAGGCAACAGTGAGAATGCAGAAGCTCTAGCTTGCATTTTCCACATGTGGAAAATCACATTCTTACACTACCTATAAGGTCAATACCTAACATGTAACATGAAAACCTGTGAGAGAGTCCCAGTATTACTTTTTAACATACTGTTTTGAACTTCTGATTGCCTCATATAAGCTGGCAATAATTGGAGTATCTGAAAAAGTCTGCAATTTTTTCTGATTTCTCATAACCTACCAAACTGTATTCTAACTTCATAATTTGATATTCACAGTATTTCAAGTATTAACTTTCGTGCATTAACCATGAGTCTTAGAACATGAGTTCTATGCTTTACTCAACCTTCCTATTTTGTGTTGTTATTGTTGTTAGGTGCCTTTGAATCAATTTAGACTCATAGTGACCCCTTGTGACAGAGTAGAACTGCTCCAAATGGTTTTTTTAGTTGTTATCTTTATGGAAGCAGATTGCAAGGTCCTTCTCTCACAAAGGTGCTGGGTGGATTTGAACCACCAACCTTTCAGCTAGCAACACAGCATTTAACCATATGTACCATCAGGGCTCCTTTCCTAATCCATAACTCAACATAAATCACATTCCAAAATACACACACACAGTCACCCAACTCCATGTCAATACTGACTCTGCCTTCCTCAGCCACATCTGTCTCTTAAAATAATGAATAGCCAGTTGCTGTGGAGTAAATTTGAACTCATGGCAACCCCATATGTGTCAGAGTAGAACTGTGCTCCATAGGGCTTATAATGGCTGATTTTTTTGGAAACAGATAGCCAGGCTGTTATTCCAAGGCACCTCTGGGTGGACTTGAATCTCTTTAAAAAAAAAAAAAAAATACAACCAATTAATTAGGCCCAGCATATTTAACTTTTTTTTTCAGATTCCTTATTCTATGCTCTCCCTCCATGCTCAAATCCTTGAGATGACCAAAAACCATTTGCTAAACTTCTTTTATCACCCCTACTGTAGTCCACTCTGTAGTAAGGGTATTTAGCAGCTTTGTGTACACCTTACTCATTGCAGACTTGCTGACCTACTGATTGATCCTTTTCTACCTTGTATTAGCCAATTGTTGTTGTGTTAGATGCTGTTAAGTTGGTTCCAACTCATAGCGACCCTATGTGCAACAGAACAAAACACTGCATGGTGCTGCGCCATCCTCACAATCATTGCTATGCTTGAGCCCAATGTTGCAGTCCCTGTGTCAATCCATCTCTTGAGGGTCTTCCTCTCTTTTGTTGAATCTTTACCAGACATGAAGACCTTCTCCAGGGACTGGTCCCTCCTAATGACATGTCCAAAGTACATGAGAGGAAGTGTCACCATCCTCACTTCTTAGGAGCATTCTGGCTATACTTCTTCCAAGACAGACTTGTTCATTCTTCTGGATGCCCATGGTATATTCATCAATATTCTTAGCCAAAACCATAATTCAAAGGTAACAATTCTTTGGTTTTCCTCACTCATTGTCCAGCTTTAGCATGCTTATGAGGCAACTGAAAATACCATGGCTTGAGTCAGGCACACTTTAGTCATCAAAGTGACATCTTTGCTTTTTAATACTTTAAAGAGATCTTTTGCAGCAGATTTACCCGATGCAATGTGTCTTTTGATTTCTTGACTGCTGCTTCCGTGAGCATTAACTGTAGATCCAAGTAAAATGAAATCCTTGACAACTCCAATACATTCTCCATTTACCATGACGTTGCTTATTGGTCCAGTTGTGAGGATTTTTTTTTTTTCTTTATGTTGAGGTATAATCCATACTGGAGGCTGTAGTCTTTGATCTTCATCAGTAAGTGCTTTAAGTCCTCTCCCAGCTTTCAGCAAGCAAGTTTGTGTCATCAGCATATCAAGGTCATTGATGAGTCTTCCACCTATCCTGATGCCACATTCTTCTTCATATAGTCCAGCTTCTCAGATTATTTGCTCAGCGTACACACTGAATAAGTAGAGTGAAAGGATACATCCTTGATGCATATCTTTCCTGATTTTAAAGTACACAGTATCCCCTTGTTTTATCTGAACAACTACCTCTTGGTCTATGTACAGGTTCTTCATGAACACAATTAAGTGTTCTGGAATTCTTATTCTTTGCAATGTTATACATAATTTCTTATGATACATATAGTCAAATGACTTTGCATAGTCAATAAAACAAAGGTAAACAGCTGTTATAGATTGAATTGTGTCTCCCAAAAAGGTGTGTCCACTGGGTAGGCCTTGATTCCCAATACTACATGGTTGTCCTCCATTTTGTGATCTGACGTAAGTATCCTATGTGTTCTGAATTCTAAGCTCTATTTTGTTAATGAAGCAGGACACAATCTACTGGGTTAGCTTGTATCTTGATTCAACCTCTTTTGAGATATAAAAGAGAAAAGCAAGCAGAGAGGAGAGGGACTTCCTACCACCAAGAAAGAAGAGCCAGGAACAAGTCCTTTGGACCCTGGTTCCCTGTGATGAGAAACTACTAGCCCCAGGGAAAGACTGATGACAAAGACCTTCCCCCTAGTCAACAGATAAAGCCTTCCCCTGCAGCTGGTGCACTGAATTCATACTTCCAGCCTCCTATACTGTGAGAGAATAAATTTCTGTTTATTAAAGTCATTCGCTTGTGGTATTTCTGTTATAGCAACACTAGATAACTAACACAACATCATTCCGGTACTCTCTGCTTTCAGCCAAGATCCATATGGCATTAGCAATGATATCCTCCGTTCCACATCCTCGTCTGTATCTGGCTTGAATCTCTGGCAGTTTCCAGTCATTGTGCTACTGCAACCACTTTTGAATTATCTTCAGTATAATTTTACTTACTTGTGATATTAATGATACTGTTTGATAATTTCAGCATTCTGTTGGATCATCTTTCTTTGGAATGGGGACAAATATGGATCTCTTCCAGTCAGTTGTCCGGGTAGCTGTCTTCCCAACTTCTCCAGTGCTGCATCCATTTGTTGAAACATCTCAATTGGTATTCTGTCAATTCCTGAAGCCATACTACCAAGTAAAGTATCCTTTATGTAATATATATATTTTTGTATAAATGAATAAATAAATGAAGTATATCAAGTTAATCCAATTAAGTACAAAAGTTTTTAGTCTACAGTGTAAAGGGGTGGCTAACAACAATTCCTGCAGAGTAACAAACTGCCCAGTAAATCTCTATTCTGTGGCTACTATGTACAGGGCATTATCTATATCACCTATGCTACATCATTTAAATTGTGGTGGTGATCACAGTAGTGCTTAATTTCTGCAATTTTGAATTGAGAAAGGAGCACTAGAGAATTTGTTATCCTGTATCAGGGGCATGAAAATGGGTTTCTTAAGAGGGTACCACCAAATAAATTTAAAATATGAGCTTCGTGCTTAAAACTCTTTTTATTTGGGACAAAACCAGAAAACACTGTTTACCCTTAAGATATTGATTTGCACATCACAGTATACAGAAATGGAAACCAAAGTATTTGCCAGAACATGGAATTGGGAGTGTATTAGCACTCTTCTGTGTAAATGAATATGATGAATATCATTAACGATGATTTACTTTAAAACAATCCAAAACCTTGTCTGTATCATGGAATAATCACTTTTGAAAATGTGGACGGTTGAAGCCATTTGGAATAAAATTATTTCTTAAAATTGATTTCCCTCATCTTTCAGAGTAGGAGGAAAAGGTACCTCCTTTCTATCAAAATCCAACCTATAGAGATTAGATATATTCAGTTGTCTGTAAAGTGAGGCTATTCAGGAAAATGGAAATTGAAAGTATCTTACACCCTTAGGAATTTTGATGCTATCAAGTTTTGTTGAAATAAACACAGAGATTTATTCCAAGTATTTAAATATATTCATTAAAATGCTCAGTAGGATAAAAAGAATACTGCGACTCTCCTGTGGTTTCTGTTTTCTCTAAATGTTAATATTTATCACAGTTTATATCCTGTCTACTATAAATATTAAGGTTTTCAATCATTCCCTGGAATATCACATAGGAGTGGATCCAAGCATTCTTACTGTTTTTTAGCAGAATGTAGTTCAGTCTATATCTTTTTATTGATTTTATCAGTATTATAATAATATTTTTATAATAATAATATAGTTATAAAAATAAGCAGATTAATTTCAGCTAATCTTTATTGATATCTTGCTCTGTGCCAGATATTAGACTAAGCAATTGACACACATCGTATCTTTTAATCCTTGCAACAACTATACTCTTAACACTTCCAGTTAGCAGATGTATCAGTTTTCTATTGCTGCTGTAAGGAATTACCACAATTTTAGTGGCTTCAAACAACACAAATTTATTATCTTACAGTTCTGGAGGACAGAGTCCAAAATGAGTCTCACTGGGCTACAATCAAGGCATCAGGAGGACTGTGTTCTTTTCTGTAGGCTCTAGGGGAGAATCTGTTTTTCATCCTTTCCAGATTGTAGAGGTTGTCCACATTCCTTGGCTCATGACCCCTTTTTCCATCTTCAATGACAGTAACATCAGACCAATTTCTTCTCAAGCTGCTATCTCTCTAGTTCTTCACAGTTACATCTTCCTCCAATTCTATTTAGGACCCTTATGATTACATTGGGTTCACCCAGATAATCCATGATAGTCTCCCCACTTCAAGATCAGTTAATTGACAACTTTAATTCTATTTGCACATAATTTCCCTTTGCCACGTTACCTAACATATTCAAAGTCTCCAGGAATTGGACATAGATTTCTTTGGGAAGCCGTTATTTTGGCTACCACAGCAGATGGGAAACATGAGCCTTTGAATAAATCACAATTAGCACTAAAGGCCAAGAGTAGGTAATCACCATATTTTTATACAAATAACGTGAACTTTCTACACTTGTTTGCCAACCACATCCTCCCCCTACAAGGTATTTTCATAAGCGCTGCTATGCCAATTTTCTTTACATGTCACTCTAAAAAAATTAGCACAGTGAGCTTACAAAAATACCTTGTGAGGGAGAGTGTGTTGGCAAACAAACGTAGTAAATGTGCATTATTTGCGTAAAAATATGGTAGCCATGCCAGAAACCAGGCATAGTTCTGCCTCACCTCAACAACACACTCACTGTATTATCTCACAAATGATTTACTGACACTTTTTTTCTCCACCCAGGGAAGTGAAGTGATCCAACCAGTGCCTGAATGACCATTTAAAACTTAAAAAGAAAAACTTAGTCAATCTTTGGCCAGTTTGTAAATATTTGGAAACATCAAGTTACTGATAGTAATGTTTTTCACATTTCAGCCAGTTCTTTGGAACAATAAAGACCACAACTTCTAATATAGAACACAGCCTCTGATGTAGTCCCTTTTGCTTCTCTTAGTCTATTTACAAACTTTGAATTACAAGAGCAGAGGATGTGCTTCCAGTCAGGAGCACATACGGAGTAAGCAATTAAGTGAAGTTAATAGCCAATGAATATATACTTAGCTGGTAAAAACTTGCTGAAAATTGTACTATATTTTTAATTTATGGGCTATCAATTTTAATATCTTTTAGATATCAGTGACCTACCGTGTCCTGCAATACTACAAAAATTGTTGCTGAATTACATATGTTTTTATTTTGGTTATTGTACTAAGAAGAATTTCTCTCTATTACACAAATTTGAGAAAGTGACTAACTTTTGTAAACTTCAGTTCTCCATCTATAAAATAAAGATAATAGAGATTATAAGTACCTTAAAGTATACAGTTCATTGCATGCATCCTGGACCAATAAAGTCTCAATAAATGTCACCAAAATTATTTTTTGCCAATGTTTTAGCAACCAGCTTAGACATATAATAAATAGAATTAATTGTACTTACCATTTTTTAAATGGCAACACTTACTCATCCAAATCAGATCTTCTCAAATGGCTAATATTTCCCTATCAATTCTTGCATAATTTCCAAACCTAATATAGTTTGTGAAGCAATATGGCTCTGGAATATAACAGCATAGCCACTTTCCTTTTCTCATTTGTTATTAAGCATCTATTGACTTGAAAAACCCATTTTGAGGCATAAATTTAAATGAGAGGCATTTTCAAATATTACATGATGAAAGCTTATTTGCCCTAATGACTTGTGGTCATTGTTTTCTGGCAGCAGCTTTGACTTTATGCCCCAGAGCCTTCCCTAAGCTGCTGGCAAATTCCTCAAACCCAGAAGAGTTATTATTGTGATGACTCAAAGCATTTATTACCTGGGTGATGAAATCCTAGGCTCAGGGTGGGATTGTTCTCCATTTTGTGTCTGCTCAGTCCTGGGAATTTCTATAGCCTTTGTCAAAGGAAATGGATTGTAGTTGATTTTGAGGTTCCAAGTGGTAAGAAGTTCAATACTTTCTTGTCCAAAAAATATTATTTAGATAGAAAGTGCCCCTTTTGTAACATTGTTTTTGGGGTATCTTCTATTTTCGTGGACTCATTAAAACAAGTGGAAGGACATTAAAAAGCACAGTACATTTGTCCTGGCCATTCTGTATTTCTCCATTACTTCTCATTGGAGAGAACGAGAGCAGTGGGGTGAGGGTGGGGATCTAGAAGCACTGAGCATAATTGGTTCAAATCCTTCTGGTTTCCCGTTTGCAGATCTGTGTAGTGACAAAGTACATATATTCTAGTTCCTTCACAGCTATTCTATCAGCTCATTAGGACAGACTCAGCTCTTACCAAGGAAGCTGAAACTTTTCCACTGTTACCAGTGTTTGGGTTGGTCCAACTGCTTGATTCTGTGATAGAATAATAAAAACTGAATTTGATTTCACATCTCCAGTCATCTGAAAAAAAAAACCTAAGAGTGGCTTCCATCTTCCAATCTCCTGTGTCCTGTCTCTCAACTGGTCCCAAACTTGGGAAGTACAGAGGAATATTATTATTGCATCTCTCTCCATGCCTCCTAATTTTTTTTTTGTTTTGTTTTAATACCTATCCTGGGTTAGTCTTCTATTCTCAATTATATATAGAATTTTGTTCTGTTTCAACTCTATGACTTGATTTTATTCTTCAGGAAAAATTATCTCCTTATTATTGATTACCACCATTTGTATTAATTTTTTCTACAATAGGTAAGTCTCACTTGTCCTAGAGAAATCATGGTATGTATACACGTCCTTGTTAATCACAAATTAAAAATGTTTACATATCTGTGTCAAATGGGGTTTAAATATATTACAAAGTATTCTAGAGGTGTTTAGCACAAATTACGTAGCAAAAAACAGACTATTAATATAACATAACATAGTGCAATATGGTATATAAAATTCAGTTACATGGGGAGAGGAGGAAAACTTCATTGATGTCTTTCTTTTTTTTCTCTTTCCCATCTCTCCACTATTTTTCTATTTTTTCCTAAAGGAATTGCCTTGGAAACTAAAGTTCTCTTATCTTAAATATGTTACTTTCATAATTTTTCACACACTGCTGAACAGCATGACAGCATTTCAAGTAAAAAATAAAATGTGGTTATTAATAAGAATATCTTCCTTGTACCCTCTGGACTAGTCACTGCAAAATAAACCAATTATTCATTTTCACTATTTGGTGCCTATAATTATTTTCCCAAAAAGCCAATCCTATTATGTTGGCACAATATTCTGTGCTTAACAGATTTTGATCGGTAAAGTAAATAGAGTTACCTACACATTTAAAAAAGTCTCAAATAAGAGCAGTGGAGGAACTTGCAAATGGAGGGTCATTTAAATGTATTAGAGGGCCAGATATAGATAAAGTATAGGTCCTTTTTGTTCTCTACTATAAAAACTGACATCTGTTTTCTTTTTTCTCTTATCCATATTACTTTTCCAAATGACATATAAGAAATACAAAGAACAATTTTAAAAACATGTAGCATTTCATATCTCACCTGTAATCATCCTTGGCTCTTTTTCTACATTGTCTTTGGACATAAGCTATAAAAGCCCATGGATATGGTTCTCCTTGTAGCCTATAAGAGACGCTCTGGTGGCACAGTGATTAAGTGATCAGCTGCTAACCAGATAGTCGGCGGTTCAAACCCACCAGTCACTTTTTGGGAGAAAGACGTGGAAGTCCGCTTCTGTAA
Organism: Elephas maximus indicus; assembly: GCF_024166365.1. Lineage (NCBI taxonomy): Eukaryota > Metazoa > Chordata > Mammalia > Proboscidea > Elephantidae > Elephas > Elephas maximus. Next base: position 25,492,894 of record NC_064838.1, read on the forward strand.
AAGATTTACATCCTTGGAAACCCTTTGAGTCAGTTCTGCCCTGTTGTACAGGGTTGCTATGAGTCAGAATTGACTCAACAGCAGTGGGCTTTTGTTTTTTTCTAGCAGACTCTGAGGTATCTGACACAGTTGGCCACCTATGTTTTAATTTTAGACCTGAAAGAAACCTTAGCGATACATCCCAGCATCTTACAAATGAGGAAGTTGAGTTGCAACCCAAGTTACTTAACTAAGCAAACAGCAGTTCTATTGTGGAGTCAATATTGTAGTCAAAGTCTCTGTAGGCTGACTTTTTCTGATTGAATCCTTGTTTCCCTCATTACAGAACTGTGGGGGGAGCAAGAACCTTGGAAAAGATACTTAACTTCTCTAAGCCACAGTTTTCTCAATCATAAAACACTAGAAATAATCAAAATTCCTCTATGAAGGAATCTAGTTAATATGCCTTATAAATTTCTCCTTTATTCATAGCTGACTTAGCATATTTTCTTTACTCTCCTCTAAAATTCCACTAAAAAGGTAGAAATGTTATATTTAAAAGACATAAATGCACAAAAGCAAAGACTGAGGTACATATATTTACATATATATGAACACTTAAATGTGTATATATGTATATATATACACTATGCAAATTTTTTACATGTTGCTATAAGACAAATTTATCATGGTATATTTATGAAAATTCCTCCCAAGGGGTGGGCAAGGTTGCCAAATGTAGAATGAACATGTTATTTGCATAACAATATGGTGTGTGTATGGATCACTTTTTCTTTGGAATAGACACAAATATAGATCTCTTCCAGTTGGCTGGCCCGGAAGCTGTCTTCTGAAATTCTTGACATAGACGAGTGAGCACCTCCAGGGCCGCACTAGGTTGTTGAAACATCTCAATTGAATTCTGTGAATTCCAAGAGCACTGTTTTTCAACATTCTCTTCAGTGATGCTTGGACATCTTCCTTCCATACCCTCAGTTCTTGATCATAACCCTGAGATGGCTGAAAGTCAACCAATTCTTTTTTTGTACAGTAGATTTGTATATCCCTTCCATCTTCTTTTGATGCTTCTTGCATTGTTCAATATTTTCACTGTAGAATTCTTCAATATTGTAACTCAAGGCTTGAATTTTTTCTTCAGTTATTTCAGCTTGAGAAATGCTGAGTGTATCCTTCACTTTTGGTTTTCTAAACAAAACCTCCCCAACGTGTCTGTCAGTTTGTTGTACTGTGGGGGCTTGTGTGTTGCTGTGATGCTGGAAGCTATCCCACCTGTATTCAGATACCAGCAGGGTCACCCATGAAGGACAGATTTCAGCTGAGCTTCCAGCCTAAGACAGACTAGAAAGGACCCAGCAGTCTACTTCTGAAAAGCATTACCCAGTGAAAACCTTATGAATAGCAGTGGAACATTGTCTGATATAATGCTGGAAGATGAGCCCCCCAGGTTGGAAGACACTCAAAACATGACTGGGGAAGAGTTGCCTCCTCAAAGTAGAGTCAGTCATAATGACGTGGATGGAGTAAAGCTTTTGGGACCTTCCTTTGCTGATGTGGCAGGACTCAAAATAAGAAGAAACAGCTCAAAGATCCATTAATAATCAGAACCTGGAATGTACTAGGAAAATTGGAAATTGTCAAAAATGAAATGGAATCCATAAACATCAATATCCTAAGCATTAGTGAGCTGAAATGGACTGGTATTGGACATTTTGAATGAGACAATCATATAGTTTACTATGCTGGGAATGACAACTCAAAGAGTAATGGTGTTGCATTCATCGTCGAAAAGAATATTTCAAGATCTATCCTGAAGTACAATGCTGTCAGTGATAGGATAATATCCATACACCTACAAGGAAGACCAGTTAATACGACTATCATTCAAATTTACGCACTAACCACTAGGGCCAAAGATGAAGAAATAGAAGATTTTTATCAGCTGCTGCAGTCTGAAATTGATCGAACATGCAATCAAGTTGCATTGATAATTACTGGCGATTGGAATGCGAAAGGTGGAAACAAAGAAGGATCAGTAGTTGGAAAATACGGCCTTGGTGATAGAAACAATGCCAGAGATCGAATGATAGAATTTTGCAAGACCAACGACTTCTTCATTGCAAATACCTTCTTTCACCAACATAAATGGTGACTATACATGTGGACCTCGCCAGACGGAACACACAGGAATCAAACTGACTACATCTGTGGAAAGAGACGATGGAAAAGCTCAATATCATCAGTCAGAACAAGGCCGGGGCCGACTGTGGAACAGACCATCAATTGCTTATATGCAAGTTCAAGCTGAAACTGAAGAAAATCAGAGCAAGTCCGCGAGAGACAAAATACGACCTTGAGTATATCCCACCTGAATTTAGAGACCGTCTGAAGAATAGATTTGACACATTGAACACTAGTGACCGCAGACCAGACGAGTTCTGGAATGACATCAAGGACATCATCCTTGAAGAAACCAAGAGGTCATTGAAAAGACAGGAAAGAAAGAAAAGACCAAGATGGATGTCAGAGGAGACTCTGAAACTTGCTTTTGAGCATCGAGCAGCTAAGGCAAAAGGAAGAATTGATGAAGTAAAAGAACTGAATGGAAGATTTCAAAGGGCCTCTCGAGAAGACAAAGTATTATAATGACATGTGCAAAGAGCTGGAGATAGAAAACCAAAAGGGAAGAATACGCTCAGCGTTTCTCAAGCTAAAAGAACTGAAGAAAAAATTCAAGCCTCGAGTTGCAATAGTGAAGGATTCTATAGGGAAAATATTAAATGATGCAGGAAGCATCAAAAGAAGATGGAAGGAATACACAGAGTCATTATCCCAAAAAGAATTAGTTGATGTTCAGCCATTTCAAGAGGTAGCATATGATCAGGAAATGATGGTACTGAAGGAAGAAGTCCAAGCTGCTCTGAAGGCACTGGCAAAAAACAGGCTCCAGGAATTGATGGAATATCAATCGAGATGTTTCAACAAACAGATGCAGCGCCGGAGGTGCTCACTCGTCTATGCCAAGAAATATGGAAGACAGCTTCCTGGTCAACTGACTGGAAGAGATCCATATTTATGCCTATTCCCAAGAAACGTGATCCAACCAGATGTGGAAATTATAGAACAATATCGTTAATATCACATGCAAGCAAAATTTTGCTGAGGATCATTCAAAAACGGCTGCAGCAGTATATCGACAGGGAACTGCCAGAAATTCAGGCTGGTTTCAGAAGAGGACCTGGAACCAGGCATATCATTGCTGATGTCAGATGGATCCTGGCCGAAAGCAGAGAATACCATAAGGATGTTTACCTGTGTTTTATTAACTATGCAAAGACATTTGACTGCACTGATCATAACAAATTATGGATAACATTGCGAAGAATGGGAATTCCAGAACACTTAGTTGTGCTTGTGAGGAAACTTTACATAGATCAAGAGGCAGCTGTTGGGACAGAACAAGGGGATACTAATTGGTTTAAAGTCAGGAAAGGTGTGCATCAGGGCTGTATTCTTTCACCATACCTATTCAATCTGTATGCCGAGGAAATAATCTGAGAAGCTGGACTATATGAAGAAGAATGGGCATCAGGATTGGAGGAAGACTCATTAACAACCTGCGTTATGCAGATGACACAACCTTGCTTGCTGAAAGTGAAGAGGACTTGAAGCACTTACTAATGAAGATCAAAGACCACAGCCTTCAATATGGGCTACACCTCCACACAAAGAAAATAAAAATCCTCACAACTGGACCAATGAGCATCATCATGATAAACGGAGAAAAGATTAAATTTGTGATGGATTTCATTTTATTTGGATCCACAATCAACAGCCATGGAAGCAGCAGTCAGGAAATCAAAAGACACACTGCACTGGGTAAATCTGCTGCAAAGGACCTCTTTAAAGTGTTGAAGAGCAAAGATGTCACCTTGAAGACTAAGGTGTGCCTGACCCAAGCCATGGTATTTTCAATGGCATCATGTGCATGTGAAAGCTGGACAATGAGTAAGGAAGACCAAAGAAGAATTGATGCCTTTGAATTGTGGTGCTGGCAAAAAATATTGAATATACCATGGAATGCCAAAAGAATGAACAAAGCTGTCTTAGAAGAAGTACAGCCAAAATGCTCCTTAGAGGCAAGGATGGCGAGACTGTGTCTTACATACTTTGGACATATTCTCAGGAGAGACCAGTTCCTGGAGAAGAACATCATGCTTGGCAGAGTACAGGGTCAGTGGAAAAGAGGAAGATTCTCAATGAGGTGGATTGACACAGCGGCTGCAATGATGAGCTCAAGCATAACAATGATTGTAAGGATGGTTCAGGACAGGCAGTGTTTCATCCTGTTGTGCATAGGGTCACTGTGAGTTGGAACCGACTCGATGGCACCTAACAACAACAACCAAAACCTGTCCACCATGGGTTCCCCTGCTGGTATTTGAAATACTGGTGGCATAGCTTCCAGCATCCGAGCAACATGTAAGCCACCACAGTATGACAAAGTGACCAAACTGACACTCGTTGGGAGATACATATATAAAAAAATATATACACACATATATACATTTTTTCATACACATTTTTGCAAGATGGAAAGCAGACAGAAGAATGGTAACTGTCTTAAAGTAAGGAATACATTGAACCTAAGTACCTGCTATGAAGGTGATTACTATCACAAAAGACATAGGACTTGTAGAAACCAGCTATAATAGAGAGGGGACATGCCAACTGCATTAAATACTACAGAGAACACAAGGAGAAACAAGCCTGAGGGCTTTCTTACCCAAATCCAGAATTGGATGAACATCTGTGTAAGAAGATAGAATCCCAGATCCTCACTCCTTCCACCTATAGCTAGCAATTACCCATAGAAACAGAGGTTGATTCTCTGAAGAAACTGAGACAAAGAGCCCTAACTTGGGATATTAGGATGGGGAGTGATGTGCTGATGTAAACTGTACCATTAGGAGAAAATTTTAATACTGAATGCTGAGAACTTTTGCATATCACTAGCAGACTCCCAGGAAGTAGGCTGCCTACCTCATACACACTCAGCTCACTTTGTCACCCCTATGAGAACAGATTAAAGGATTCTTCTCTGGAGAAGATGAAATACTCCAGGAAAAACAACTATGGATATTCACTTTTGAGAGTTTACCAAGGGAAAAATGAAGCCAAACAGCCCATAAACCCCAATACTCCCATGCACACAGAGATTCCAGTGTTTGAGTGCCTCTTTATTAAATATGAAAGAGTAACCAAAATCACCAGAATTTGAGAATAGTCTTTAACATTAGAGACTGAGAATGAACAAATGGGAAAATACATAAACAAAACATTTCAAGTATTGAGGAACCTAAAAAAGAAAAATAAAGAAGTAATATAAATACTCAAAGATATCAGAAGGTATTGTGGCCATGAAAGAAAAGGAAAGAGAGAGTGCATGTTCAGAGATTAAAAAAAAAAAAAAAAAGCTTTTAAAATTTAAGATACGATGTAAAAATACAACCATTAATAAATAAGTTAGAAGATTAAACTAAGGAAATCTCCCATAAAATATATATAAAATATCTCCCATAAAAATACATAACAAACATTTAGAGATTGGCTATAGGAGAAAAATAATTTGGACCTACCAGTTACACTTCAGGTATTCCTGCTAAGGAATTAATGGAAGTACATTAACATGTTACTGAAGCTTTTACGTAAGTAAACTATTAAAAATGATATAAAGTAAATGTCTATCAATGGAGATTTTGCTTCTGGCTATAGGGCAATTAGTACCACACTATTCTTCCCATCATAAACAAATTTAAAACTGGCCAGAATATATTAGGCAACTATGGAAAATGGTCAAGGTGAGCCCTATGATTTTTTAGCCCTTTGGGGGGACTTAATTTCCCACTTACTGTGCAGAGAGATGGGTTCTGAGTAGAATATGTTGGTCCTACTGAAATGTGGAGGGAGAGATTGGGACAGCTAAAGAAAAATTATAAACTTCAATCCCTGCAAGGGGGCATAACAGAAGAAAGAGCTGTGTAGAGAGAGAGTTCTAGATGTCTGTATGCAAGTTCTCTGAGTCCACGGTGAGGATTAGGCACAAATGCATGGCAAGACTACCGGAGTCTTACTGGATAGCAGATTCTCTGATGTTGAAAGCAGAACATAGATGCTAGAGACCAAACAGTGCAATGTTAGGGTAAAAGGATGTCATTAACATCTCAATAATGCATCTGGCATTTACCTGAGACACCAAAATTAACATGCCTTTTGGATAAAGGGTTATGCTATGAGTAGTGTCAGCAAACTTCTTCTCTAAATGGCTGGATAAATGTTTTAGACTTTGCAGGCCGTATAATGTCTGTTGCAACTACTTAAATTTGCCCTGCAGCACAAAAACAGCCATAGAAAATGTGTAAACAAATGGGCATGGCTGTGTTAGAATAAAACTTTATTTACTAATATACAGTCCAGAGTTTACCAACCCTTGATGTGCAATAAGACCTGTTTCAATTCTACCGTGAAAATGTCTAACACTAGACTTTGTCAAAAAACTGTAAAGGATAAAGAATTTTGATGATGAGCACCACCAAGTTAGAGAAGCATAAGAAATACAAGTTTGCACTGACTGAATGTAAAACAAGGCCACACAAAGTCAAAGTGAACATCCAGTAATTAAAGTGTCCCTAAGCAAGAACCAACACTCTTCAGAGAAAGATAATAAATCCAGAGTCTCTACAACTTACTATCCACAGTGGTTAATATTCAAGCAAAATTTAGAAGACATCATAAGAAGCAGGAAGATGTCAGTCAAGAAAAATTATCAAAACTGAATTCAAGGGTGTCCAAATATTGGAATTAGTAGACAAAACTTTAGCACAGCTATTTTTAGTATGTTCAATGAGTTAAACATATATGTAATGAAGTTCTAGACAGAAGAGACTGAAACTGGGACACAATAATATTTAGGAAAATGATCAAAACTTCCAAAAGTACTGACCTTTAAGTAGCCCAGAAAACATCAAACACAATACATATAAAGAGAACTATACCTAACTACATTATGGTAAAATTATTACAAAAATAAATAAATAAAAGGAAAATATTGTAAGTAGCCAAAGGAAAAAAGACTCAGTATATTAAGGGTGATAAGGATGTGGATAGCAGCTAATATCTCATCAGAAACAATGGAGGTCAGAATACAATGGAACAACATCTTTAAAGGGGCTGAAAGGAAAACTGTCAACACAGATATCTATATTTATTGATAATATCCTTTAAAACCAAGGGCAAAATAAAAACAATTTCAGAGAAAATAATTACACTGGGCCTTTACTACTAGAAATGTTCTTCAGGGCAAATGTAAATGATTCTATAAGAATAGAAACCCGATTTTATAAGAAGGAATGAAGAGAATTAGAAACAATAAATGGATAAATGTAAAACATTATTCTCTGTTTCTTCTCATAATTAGCTTTAAAAATATTAATGCTTGAAGTTTAAATAAAGTTTGTATAAAAAAGTAAATTTTTTGAAAAGTTTGAAGTAAAAATAATAATACTTGAAGATGAGGTTTATAATGTACATAGAAGTAAAAAAAAAAAAAGACAAAAATTCCACAAAGTATAGTAGCAAGATGAGGGTTAGAAACGGAAAAATAGTGTTGTAAGTTCATCTCATTGATAAAGACTCAGGCAGGAAGTGGGAAATTAGATGTATGAAAAGAGAAGGGGAAAAGAGGAAATAGCAAAGGCGAAGTTCCAAATGTTATGTGTCTAGAGGTACAATGTTGAATCTGATAAAATAAGGATTAACATAACTAGCCCTAAAACAACCATCACACAATAAAAACTTTCCAGGTAACTATGAAGCACATTCTTTTAAGAAGAAACAGATTTAAGGCCATACATTTTCTCAAAGAAAAGCTTTTTCTGTCTTTGAAAGGTTTTGATATGAAGTATTCAGTTTCTAAGTCTAGATATTGTGCTATTTCTATTTTGGTTTATTCTTTTATCTAGGGGGGTATTTAGACTGTTAATTTAGTAGATCACACATGAGGAGAATATATCTTATAAAATTTCCACATTGAGAAGTTTTCTTTGTGGCTAAACACATAACATTCATCCTTATTGATTTCTTTTCTAATTGTTCAGTGAACATAAATGAATAATATATATCCTCCATAGGGAATGACATCATGAATGTGTATCTGTATGTGTGCTCATATGTATGAATCACCAAGCTTGTTAATTTTATTATCCAAATAATAACGTGTGTGTATGAGTGTGTGTGTGTATTAGTGCTTATAGATTCCTACGTGGCACAAATGGTTTGCATTCAGCTGCTAACTGAAAAGTTGGGCATTCAAACCCACCCAGTAGAGCTGTAGAAGAAAGACCTGGAAATCTCCTTCCATAAAGATTACAGCTGAGAAACCCTTATGGAGCTCAGTTCTACTATGTAATACACATGGAGTCGCCATGAGATGTATTTGACTCTAAGGCAACATGTTTGTTTCTATATTAGTGCTTATTTTTATCTAATTGATCCATCAATTTCTGAAAGACATGGGTTAAAAAATTCCTCTACAATTGTAGTTTCATCAAAAAAAAAAAAAGCAATACCTATCAATAGAGGATGACTTAAAAAAATCATAGTATATGCACTAATAATGGAAAACAAAGCAGCTACTTGCAAAATTTTCACAGATCTTTCATTGATCTAGAAGATGCCAAAAACATAAAGGTAAAAAATAGAGTTACAAAATAACAGCTATGGTGTCTATGGTCCCATTCTTTCTTAAACAAATATGTGTGTGTGTGTGTGTGTGTGTGCGCGCGTGTGTGCTTGTTTGAAAAGATGCCCTGAAAGACAGTGACCATCTCTGAATTGTAGGAGATACGTAAATGTCACTTTTTTTTCATTTATACTTCTCTGAGTTGGTCTGATTTTTATAAACACATTGTACTTAATAATCGAACAAAAACAATAAAACTAATTTCTATTTTGAAAATAAATCACTAGGTAATGAGGCAGTCATGAATCATATCCCCCCCCCAAAAAAAGCTCTTTAAATTTACTCTTGTGTATCCAAAATTTGTAAATTAAAACAGGAAACACATACACACAAAACAAACAAACAAAAAGCCAACTCATACCCATGTTCTCCTGAAGGCTGGCCAACTGTCAAATGTGAAGGTCGATATTGTCACTACACCTAAAAACTCTGTGAAGTATCTTTGCAAATCCTGCTGTTCATTAGTAATTACTTGTGTTACTAGTTAAATAATTCAATATGCACTTTTTCAGGCTTTAGCTTTGTTTATATTTTCAGTAAAGATACAATCCAAGTAAGGAAATATATTTACAATTATATTTGCCAAGTTGATTCTCAGAAACAACTAGTTTTCTCTTTTTCATTCCTAAAATGCATTAGAGACTATACATATTTAGAAGTAATTTTTTTTTCAGCTTACGTGGGTGTTGCATGATGCAATAAATTACTGTGTGCTTTTCACAGAGGGGTTTTAGTTCTATAAGTTGTTTACTTTGGGGAGAAGATTTATTAAGTAATATAAGAATATATAAGCTTTACTACAGCATTTTTGATGACAAGTCATATAATAAATTTTATTATTTCTATGATTTTTATTTTCATACAATGAGCAATTTAATTGGAAATGTCACTACCAAGGCTATATTACCTGTTCGAATGGGAATAAGATATATGATTTTAATTAAATTTTTGGAGCTTTTGATGGAAAATGCTTTGTAACTTTTGTACAACATATATCAGAGCAAAATTTACTATTCCCATTCAATTTAGTAAAAGAACCTAAACCGTATGGCTTCTCTGTACCACGTGATATATTCCTTTTTTCTTCTTTAGCTTTCAAAATACACAGAAATATACAGAAATCCTATAGAGTAGGCATCTCTAATCAAATATAATCAGGGGTCATCTCATTTTTAAGTTTTTAATAAACTTTAAAAAACAGGCTTCCAAATACTACAGAACCAAAAAATGATCATGTCAAATTTGAAAATATCAATATCCTTGTTCCCCCAAGAAAGCAGGACTATTTCAAGGCATTTAGTTGATTTACAAATGACTTGCACTGACTAATGTATAAAACATCTTAATAAGAGCAAGGGTTTTATCATGAAAACTGTGCCAAAGTCCTAAGCCCAATATCTATCATAAGGGGATTAAAGTCTTAAGTATTACACTGTCCTCTAAATTAAGAAAGTTGTCTAGGCTCAATTTCCAGTAGTCTCTGAATATGATTTAACTGGATATGCCATGATTAAATATCTTGTTGCTATCCATTTCTGCGAAGATTAATTCTATTTAAATGAATTCTCTTTCTCAATATTTATTTCAAATAATTCCCTAGACCATTTCTTAGCTTGTGTTTAAATAACTCAGGAAATCATGTCATATGAAAATGGAGAAACTCAAACTTCAAATTTCAGCGTTATTAAGCTTTTCTCCTGAAGCAATCTCTTGATAGGGTATCAATGCTAAGATGTTACTAATAACTTGAAGAACACTTAATGAATACATGAATATGCAAGATATTATGGGAGAGTTCATTTAGAAATCCTGTGACTCTATCTGATATGATTTTCCTTAATTTCATCCTGGTGACAATTTCTACAATTCATATTTGTAAAAGAACTCCATTGAGCCTGTAAGAACTCAATATATTGGGTAAATTTTATAGACACATTGATCTTATCATTATTTATCATCTGCTTTACTATGCAGAGAACCCAGGGAAGACAGGCATTAGGGATGAAGACTTGCAGGTATTCAAATAGTCTGATCACTTGAGACATTTGAAATTTTGGTGATGTTCTATTTATTATTATTGTCTTTTTAAAGAAAAACTTGGGTACAGAAGCTACTGTTGGTAAACACACTTGGTCAGCCTTAATACTATAAATAAGAAATTATTTCTCAAATTTTTAATAGAGGTAGCATGAAAAATCGCACACAGACCAGTTAAGTCATTCGCCAGTTATCTCAAATTCCAGACAAGTTCTCTCATCTAATAAAAACTTGCATTAAGTGCTCTGGTGGCACTATGGTTAAGTGCTCAGCTGCTACCTAAAAGGTTGGTGGTTTGAACCCCCCAGCTGCTCCAAGGGAAAAAGATGTGCCAGCCTGCTTCTGTAAAGATTACAGCCTTGGAAACCCTATTAGGAAGCTCTACTCTGTCCTGTAGGGTCGCTGTGAGTTGGAATTGACTTGATAACAATGGTGGGTCCTATGTTTCTAAAATCACTCCAGACAACAAAGGGCTTACAGTGTGGTAGAGGAAATACACAATTAAACAGGCCATAATAATTGCCATTAAAGGTAAAGTCCATTATGCTAGGAATACACAAAGATAAGGCAAGTATTCCAGACTAGAGACATGAACAGCAGCTTCTGCAAGGAGGTGGTAACTAAGTATATATTTAAGTGAGTAGATGTCAGCCACCTGAAGGTCAGCCAGAAAATGTTTCAGATGTTACAACTCAACTGCCTTGGGCCTTTCCTGATAGGGGTTGGTTACTTAGTGTTTATTTGGTACTCAGGACAATAAACTAGAGGAGTAAACTGGAAAAATGTCTAACTGAAAGGTAATGACGGCTCTTTTAATAAAGAGTATTCTTGATCCCACTGATTATTTGAGGATCAAACTTCCAATTTGGAATTTTATCGCATGAATGTCATACACCATGCACAAAATTACCTGCCCTCTCCTTCAACACGTGTTTGAATAGATTTTTCCTTTTTTTTAAAAATTGTGGTTACCTATATATAATAAAATATCCGCCATCTCAATATTTTTCTCATGTACAATTCTGTGACATTAATTACATTCATCATGTTGTACAACCAACACTACTACCTGTTTCCAAAATTTTCCATCACCCTTAACGGAAGCTCAGTGCCCCCTGAACAATGGCTCCCTCTTTTCTCCTCCCTCTTGCCCCTACTAACCACTAATAACCTTTGGTCTCTATGCAGTTGCCTATCAACTAGAGTTTTCTAGGCAAGAAGGTGCCACAGTAAAGGTGGTACAAGAAATGTTACCTTGTATCTCCCTCCTTCTTTCAGATTAGAAACACAGAAATCATGAAGGTACTGGGGCAGAGATGTGTAGGCATCACAGATGGAGCCTGGCAAGTCTCCAGCACAGAGATAGATGTTCTTTAATGGCTGCCCTTGCAATATGAATACCAGCTATCACACAGAACACAGACTAAGCACAAACTATTATAAAGAGCTCCCATACCAGTACCAGGCACTGAGGAAACAGCCTGTGCAAATATCTTGAAATAACGGATAGACTAACCCATTGAGGGACAGAAGATAATTTAAATATGAAAACTGAAACTAGTGTAGGGTTGGGGGTTGCCTAGAAATTATAAAGACTGGCATAAGCTGGACCATGACTTTTTTTTTTTTCTTACTTCATCCAAAGGAAATGAGGGAAGCCGTTAGTTTGTGACCTAATATGAAATGATCTAAGCAGATGTGAATTTTTAGGGTGTAGTGTTGTTTTTTTTTTTTTTTTTTTCCCTAGTGGTTAAGAGCTATGGCTGCTAACCAAAAAGTCAACAGTTCAGATCCACCAGGTGCTCCCTGAAAATCCTATGGGGCAGTTCTACTCTGTCCTAGGAGGTCAGTGTAAGTCAGAATTGACTCGACGGCTATGGGTTTGGTTTTGTTTTGGATCCTAGCTGTATGTTAGGAACTGAGTTAAGTGGGGAATCTATTGCAATAAGCCATGTGTGAGACGCTACGTCAAAAGTTAATGGAAAGTCTTGTTAATGTCCTTTCCTTTCTAAGCATCGAAAACAAAATGCAAACAGATCCTATCTATAGTAACTTTCTGGTTTACTGAAAAATTCATATTGCCAAAATAAGCATTTCTTTGACCCAGATATAGTAACAGAAGTATTCCATCTTTATTGGTTCTTTTATTTATTTTTTCCCTCCTTTAATAAACATGGACTAAGCACTTATTGCATATCACTAAGTGTGCCAGGCATTAAAGATAGAATGGTGAGAAGAAAATAAACAGTATAAGAAAGAAATTTTTACTGAACCTTTGACCAAAGTAAAAATGACTGAACTAACCCAGATCCCTGCTGAATTCAGAAAAATCAAATTGGATTTTAAACAATGCCTGACCTTTGGGCTCCTTATCTGGCTAAGCAATTAGGGAAATACTTTCCCTCTATGATCATGTCAAGAGTAGAAGGAATGTAGCTAATGATGGGGGTCTTGGTGCCAATGCTTATTGCAAAACCCGGTACCAGACATCCCCTAGAAATGTTTTACCTCAAGCAAGACATTTTTACAATCTATTCTAGAAAATATATATTGTAAGCATCTTGTGTCCCGTATGTAAATTTAAATACCAGCACTTCTGCAATCCATGATGAATTGCCTTCTAACTAATCATAATACTGTAGCCCCCATTCTTTGTCTAAACCACACAAAAATGTTTGTGTGATTATCGTAGCTTGGACTTTGTGGTTTCAATTTTCATGGGCCACGTAGATACTCAGTTTGAACTGCTTTTAAAACCTTAATAAACCTCGCTGTTTTATTCTTGAAACATTGTTCAAGTTTTCTCTACTACAATAGTCTTATAGTCAAAAGGAGTATACAATCAAATAATCACAGAAGAAAACGCATAATTGCAAACAAGAACATGAGCTATAAAGAAAAAGTACTAGGTACTTGTGAACTCATAAAATATAAATACATTATTCTGTATGGTTTGTGGCATTGCCTTATAGTGGGACATTAGACAAGAAAGTTGGATCCAGGTTTGTGCAGGTATGATAGGCAAAATTCTAAAGATGACTTTCCACAAATCTTAGCTCTTGGTACTATGGTGAAGGGATTTTGCAGATTTAATTTAAGTCTCCAGTCACTTGAACTTGAGATGTAGAGATTATCTGGATGACACTGACCCAATCAGGTTAGCCCTTTAAAAGCAGAGAGGTTTCTCTGGATAGCAGCAGAAGAGGAAGTAAGAGAGGTCAGAGCCTAAGAAGGATTTGAAACACTGCTATTGTCTTTGAAGATGGAAGGAGCCATGTGATGACAAATATGGGCAGCTTCCAGAACCCTGGTGGCATAGTGGTTAAGTGCTACAGCTGCTAACCAAAAGGTCGGCAGTTCAAATCCGCCAGGCGCTCCTTGGAAACTCTACGGGGCAGTTCTACTCTGTCCTATAGGGTAGCTGTGAGTCAGAATCGACTCGACCGCAGTGGGTTTGGTTCAGTTGGTTTGGTCCAGAGAGTGAGAGTAGCCCCACATCAAAAGTCAGCAAAAGGAAACATCAGTCCTACAACCACAGGAAATGGAATTCTGCTGACAACCTGAGTGACCTTGGAAGAGAATTCTTCCCCAGGTCCTCCAGATAAGAGCCCATCAGAGGACACTTTGATTTCCACCTTGCGAGACCCAAAGCAGAAAACCCAGTTGAACCATGACTGATTTCTGGCTTATGGAAATTGCGAAATAATAAATGTACTTTGTTTTAAGATACTACATATTTCGTCATTTATTATGCAGCAACAGAACACTAATACATCAGGTATTAGAGAAGGAAGTGAATTGTGGATAATTAATCTAAAGAATTAATGTAGTAGGATGTTTTAGGAATTGGTTTTCAGCAACAGCCCTCAATAATGTCTCCACCAAAATGTCTTGAAGCTCCTGCTTCATTCTCAGAAACTCACTACAATTTAAAACTCATTGCTTTTCAACCACAAAGTTCTTCCTTATGGTAAGGTGGCATCTGCCTCCTCTATAGCTTCCATCTCTGAACCCTAGTCGTAGCTGGAGGATATTTGAGAGATAAAATGCTCAGAGAAGCTGGGGTAGAGGTACTATTTCTAGCAAGGACTAGGTTTTGTTTTATTTATAAACAATGATGGGATTGATTATGGGAACTTACTTTTGCTAAAACACTTTGTGCAAGTCGATTGCCAAAAAATGAACCATTTGGTCCTAATAAGGTAAGAATGTCCATTTTACATATGAGGAAAGCAGCTGGAAAGGATTAAGTAAGCTACCCAACATCCTACAGCCATTAAGTGGTAGAAGCAGAACACTATGCTTATTTGAATTCCCTTCTAGAAAAAGTTAGTTTCCTGGTTGAGTAGCCTTCAGGGAATTAGACAAAATGACTCATTTAATCATTGATCAGAAATTCTTATATTCAGGGATCAATGTTTACAAGGGTTTTGTAATTTTTGCATTAGTGTTTTCATGCAGTTAAGATTTTTATTGTTAGGAGATTATGTATATTTCAGCAAAGGTTAAGTCATGCTCTTGAGGTATACTGGACAGAAGAATATTTCCCAGTCATAGGAGTTCAGCAATTCCAAAATAGAGAGACATCCGGGAGCCATTTAAAGAATTGATTTTTTTTTTTTAAGCCAAGAATATAGCAGTGCATTCAATTTTATATATAGTGCTAATCCTCTAATCACTTTCTAAATTGCTCTAACATCAAGAGTGCAATCCTGACTGAGTCTTTTGATATTCTGGGGCCATCCTTTTGGCAGGTTTATTATTCTACTTTACTGCTATGATTATTTCCACTCTAACATTTTTTAAATTGTTAACCACTCTTCCCATGTAGCTCACACCTTGTTGTTTTTATCAGTTCCATCTGGCCTGGGCATAGTTGGCACTTATCTATGTTTTCTGCTTTTTAATTTCTTGGGTGTAACAGGCTTTGCCATTTATTGACAATCTTAAAGAATTGTTATTTACCTAAAAATTGGATATTTCAAAAATCTAACATTAACTCCTCATACATAGTGATTTTAGTCAACTTCTCAATTAATTTTAGCAACTATAAAATGCTTAAACATGTTTTGAAAAGTTGTGTAAGATGTATACATGACACACATTCATATATTGGGTTACAGTGGAGCAAAAAGGAAAGGAAGCATCAGTTTTGTCGAACTTACAAGGATTGTTTCCCTCTTTGGAAATAAAGCTTATGTTTATTTAGGGCTTCCCAGATGATTAAAACCCGTAACCGAACACGTTGCCGTTGAGTCGATTCTGACTCATAGTGACCCTATAGGACAGAGTAGAACTGCCCCATAGAGTTTCCAAGGAGCGCCTGGTGGATTTGAACTGCCGGCCTTTAGGTTAGCAGCCGGTAGCACTTAACCACTATGCCACCAGGGTTTCCCAGTATGATTAAGTCTAGAATAAAGAGGAGAATCATAGATGTAATATTCAGTATATCTTTGGAAAGAAACTTATTACTTGCTTAATTATATATTCCTTTGTAAATGTTTCTCTTTTTCCCCTCCATCTAACTGAGGGATGGAAAATAGGTTTTATTTTGCACGCCACCTTCAATCAGTTGATTATAATAGCTCCCTGAATATAAACCTGAGAAGAATTCCGAGCTCAAGGTCCTGTCCAGAGGTGAAGAATGCCATGATTGATTATCAGCAGTACCACGGACACAGAGGAAAGTGTCTGTTGGAATACATACCGTGTATTTTTTATCTTACTTTTTCATTTCACTTTCTGGAAGGAGGAGAGGCTAGGCGCTGATGTTATTAAAATCTCTGGCTCATTTCATGATTTCTAAATGTCGTAGGTGGAGATGGAATAGTCCCCACTACATTAAAATCTTTATATTAACAGTCATTGTTCTGAGTGATTTACATACACTAACTTATTTAATCCTCATACCCCATAAGGAAACCCTGGTGGCATACTGGTTAAGAACTACGGCTGCTAACGAAAAGATTGGCAGTTCAAATCCACCAGGTGGTCCCTGGAAATTATACAGGGCAGTTATATTCTGTCCTATAGGGTCGCTATGACTTGGAATCGAATCAACACCAATGGATTTTCTTTTTAATACCCCAAAAAGGAGCCTGAGTGGTTCAAGCAGTTTGCTATCAGCTGCTAACCCAAAAGTTTGCAGTTCATACCCACTCAGTGGTGCTGAGGAAGAAAAGCTTAGAGGTCCGCTTCCGCAAAGATTAGAGCCAAGAAAACCCTACGGAGCAGTTCTATTCTGTAACATGTGGGGTTGCCATGGTTTGGGGACCAACTTGAAAGCAGCTAACAATAACTATACCATATAAGATAGGTAACATTATTATTTTATTTTAGAGATAATGAAACTAAGTACAGAAGTAACTAACTTGCTCAATATCATACTGCTACAAAGTGATGAAGCTGGGGAATGAACCCAGTCTGAGTCTTGCATCCTCATTCTCTCAGCTAAAGATGAATCATTCAGTTTTGCAATGTGATACAATCTTCATCATAAAAAGATGTAAAAATAGGTCCACTTGGTTTTAAATGCAATTTTGGTGACAGCATCCTTTAAATGTATGCTGTTATCCCATTTTAGAACAATAGCCAACATTTCAGGGAACATTTCAGCCCAGTATACCCATGGAGGTCAAGGTCATAGCTTTCTTCCGTATATCGAGGTCAGTGTTACACTGTTGTTAGGCTTAGAACTAACTTCACACTGTCACTGTGTTGTCACTCCTCTACCCTCCACTCTAGTATCTTTCTCCTGATGATAGATATTACTTTGCTTTGGCTTATAGTAATACCACTTTATAATCAACATAAAAACCAGCTGCCATTGAGTCGATTCTGACTCATGGTGACCCTGTGGGACAGGGTAGAGCTGCCTCATAGGTTTCCAAAGAGCGGCTGGTAGATTCAAACTGCCAGTCTTTTAGAGCTCCATAATCAACATAAAACACAGCTTACTAAGGACCTCCCGTTACTGGCATCTTCCTAAAATGAACAGGGGAATAAAGTCACAGTTCTTATCTTTTTGAGTTATGGATGTTTCCTGGTAATTTTCACGTGAAATTCTATCAAGGGCCATTCAAAATGTATTAAAATACAATGAAGTTTTCTTTCCTTAATTTGTGAACTCTGTAGAAAGGTAGTAGCAGCTATGTGTTCTAGCGAATTGAGGTTCACCACTTTTTTTTTTTTTTTTTTCTATTCACCATGCCTACAACTTCTGGATCCCTTCAACCTCTACCCCAAAAATGCCACTAAAGCTGCACCAGAGTCCAGGTAATATTGATATAATTTAGACCTCTCATCTCATAATTTCTGGGAACTGGATGTTGTACTTATCCCTTTGTTGTAATGTCTGTCAGCTAGAGGGGACTCAGAATGGGCTCTGCCTTATCATTCTCAACTCCAGCTCCTATAGACTGTGTGACTTATGTAGACAGTAACAACTCCGAGGAATGTCTATCCATACACACCCAGTGGGTATCCACAAAATTCATCCTTATCTTTTTTTTTTAGACTATAAATGAAGGAATGAGGAAAGATTATAGGCTTTGGGACATTAGTGAAGCTATGTATGCCATTTTATGAATTATGAGTTTTAGATACCTGCTCCTGGAAAATAGGTGCGAGCAATCACTTCCAAAATGTGAAGTCCATATAGAACACGTTGGGAGTCAGGAGAGATGATGGCAAAACTAAACATATCACTCCAAAATATTTAGAAAAGTTAAAAAGAGATATGTTATTCCTAAATGAAAAAGAACTGTTTTGAATATGTTTCAATATTTAATAGTTAATAGATGGCGGTCATTTCCATTACTATTTTAATCCTTGTGTCTCTAAAGCAAATGACTCCTCCATGGAAATACTGGTAGAAATGAATAATGTACAAAGTCTACCTGGCGTCCCTGGGTGGGTACACATGATTAATGTGTTCAGCTGCTAACTGAAAGGTTGGTGGTTTGAGCCACCCAGAGGCACCTCAGAAGAAAGGTGTGGTGATCTACTTCCAAAAATCAGCCATTGAAAACCCTGCGGAGCACAGATCTACCCTGACAAATGAGGTTGCCATGAATTGGAGCCAACTGATGACAACTGGTGGTACTGCTGGAAAATCTATTTGAGAAGTGATAAATGTTAATGATGACCACTAGAAGAATCCATGTCTGGCATCTCCTCAGTCAATGAGAGTTTTGTAGATGGTCTTGGACATTGTTGGGAAAATGTGCACTTTAAAATAATGGGGAGGTTCATCTTGAATAATAGTTAATGTTACTACTACTACCACTAATGATAATAACAATATCAATACTAGTTTACTGAATAGCTCTGTGCCAAGGGCATTAGAGCAATGATCTTATCCAGTCTCCCAAGAAACCTATGAGATAGGTACTATTATTTTCTTAGTTTGACATGTAAAGAAATTGAGTCATAGAGGCATCAAGTACTAATAATGTTAGAGCCAAGCTTCAGATTCAGATAGCGTGATTCAAAAGTCCAAACTCCAAGACACTATTCTATAATCTCCCTCTTCATTCCCTTCTTAAATATCTGCCTCCAAAAGAATTTTCAAGCAGAAGTACTTAAAGCTCCCAGAATGGAAGAACACAAATGGAGAAGAGAAGTTGGATGCCTAGAAAACATCAAAACTGATGATGAGATGAGACAAGTATGAAATGGAACATGACTGCAAGTTTTTGATGAGCAGCCCTGTGAGGATGAGACTTTAGGTGTAAGATAACATGGGAAGGAGTTTACAGGATTTGTATAAAATGTACAAGAAATGATGGATCCACTAAAGTAAAAGTGTCCAAGTGAGTGGTGGTGTTGGTCTTTGACCATCCATTAAAGAGAGAGGGATTAATTATAAAACTAATGCTGGAGGAAAAACATCTGGATTGGCAGGAGCTCACATGTGTAACACAAAGAACTATGAAAATGTATGCAGAGGTAAAAGATTCCTTTCTTGGGAGATGATGAAAATGTGGAATCACCCATAAAAGAAGGACAACGTGGGAGTAAAATCAAGAGCTCTGTTTGTTTCATCTCTGAATATAGCTTTTCGACCATGGCTAGATGATGGGAAAATATTTAGAAAGAATTACCCACAGTGAATGGTCATGACTTTGGATGCAGTATAGGCCTTATTTTGTCCATGACATTCTTTATCCAAATTTTCTTTCTAAATCAAGATACTGCCCTCTCAAGGGGAATACCTTAACGAATCTTCTTAATCATCTCATTTTTACTGGATTCTGTCTACTTTTTTGTTTTCACTAGATTCTTAGTCCGCTTTTGATTTTCATAGTGCCTTACAGGGAAGCAAGATTAAAAGTAGGGGAAAAAATGCATGAAATTATAGAAAAATACCATCAAAGTTTTGCCAAAATGTTTCTTTCCACTTCATATTTGGTGACAGTTCAAAATTATGCTGAGGACATAACAGCCTTCTTTACAAATGGCAACATTTTACATGCACCAGCAACCATTTTATCATTATACTAAATATATCAAACTCATTAATTGTGTTAGAAATTAGAATGAAGGAGATAATTTCCAACAGATTTTTTAATATAGTTTTAACTATTTTTAAGTAAAATGAAATCATTTCAAAATTTGTTCCCTTCACTCTCCAACACATTTATCTATATCATTTTTTCTAATTGCTGTTTTTATGGGGATTTATAAAGTGTTGAACATTATATAAAAATTCAGCATTTGACTAAAGTTAATGATTATCCGTTCAAGAGAAACATATCTTCAAACATTTTGAAAAGAGATTTCTATTAACATAGCTGTCAACAGCCTAGGAGAAATTTCAAAAGGAAATGCAGTACTTCAATCAGTGCAAAAAAAAAAAAAATACAGTATTATGTATCTCTTCTAAAACACAGTTGATTAATACAAGCACTGTACTCAAGTGTGTCTGTAATTTGTAAAAAACAAGTATATAACAGACATTCTCGTTCATTTAAAAATTAAATTCAAAAGAAAAGAGAAAAATAGAGGAATAAAAATGTCACAAGGGGAAGAAAATGGAAGTCATTTATCAGGAAGATAATAATGGGAACCTCTTTTACGGTGTTTACGCTAGGGAATTTCAAAGCTCTTCATTAAGTTAGCTCAAAGGAGTTCACGCATGTTGATTCATTTAGTCCTTTTTCTTCTGGGAAAGTTAAAAGCTATAGAGTCATAAAATGCCACAGTAATCACCACTTCAGGGGGCAAAAACATAGTGGGTTTATTCTGTGCCAGACCATATTCCCAATAGGCAGAGATTTTTCCTGGGACACCAGGTAGGCTCTCCCCAGATGACTGCAGAGTGGTGATGATCACCCTAGTAAATCTGGGGCTGATGACAGGAAGAAACTCAATGATGAAGGAAAAAAAAAAAATCATAGCCAAGCATTTAAGGATAATAGATGAATGGGTCTGCTGGGACATTGCTTCCCACTGTACATCAATTAAATATGAAAGCAGTACAGCAAGATGGTTTGGAGTGGCCCCTTTTGAATTCCTACCTTCTCCGAACACTTTTTTCTGAACACAGGCACAAAAGAGGAGCTCAGAGGAGTACTTGTCTTTGACTAAGATCATTAACTCCCAGTTCAGAGGCTGGGTGTAAAGAGGATTTAGATTTGGACTCCAAAGAGAATTAAAAAGTACATGCAATTTCCAACTCCCCTTGGGTGGTTTTGAGTGGTGAAAAACTGTAAAGTTTTACAATGCCAATAAGTATTAATAAGCTTAAATGTTCACTGAACCAAAAAAAAAAAAAAAAAAAGGAATATTAAGACTGTACAAAGTTGATCATAGACCAGTGTGCTTAGAGTATGGACTAAATTCACTTAGCAAGTTTTCTGGCTGGTTCAGAAACCACAAAACTAACAAATGAATACTGTGTGCTAACCAACATAATTTAGAAAAAGATGAGTTGTTGTGTGCCATACAGTTGACTTCAACTCATAGTGACCTTATAAGACAGAATAGAGCTGCCCCATAGGGTTTCCTGGGCTGTAATCTTTACAGGAGCAGATCGCCAGGTCTTTTCTCCTGTAGAGCCACTATTGGGTTCAAACTGCAGACCTTTGGGTTAGCTGCCAAGCTCTTAACCATTGCGCCAGCAGGACTCCTGGAAAAAGGCATAGGATACCATGTTTTTAGTAACATCTCTGGGACAGTTCTTAAAGGGGGCTTGAAGCTTAAAAGCTTCAACTTCTAACTCTTGGTCAAGAACATCCTGGAACCTTGAAACTGAGTATTTCCATATTAGTCTCCGCCTAACTCATTCCTGAAGCCACACCATCTTCCATGCCCTTTATTCTTTTATATGTATGGAGTATACCCAGGTTTTAGAAGAGGCACAGAGTTGTCTTTATCATTTGATAGACTGTGAGCTTAATGAAAATTGTTGGTCTCCTTGTTTTAAAAGGAGTGGTTAAAGTTTATCACAATAGCCTCAGAACAGGTTTCCCTACTTCTATGCTGTTTCTCTATAATCTATTCTCAGTCCAGAAGCCTGAGTCACCTTTCTAAAAATGTCATATAATATCGCTGATTTGCTCAAAGCCCTTCAGTGGTGCTCCATTTCATTTAGTGTCAAAGACAAAGATCTTTCAATGCTCTGTTATTGTTAGCTGCCATTGAGTCATCTTTGACTCATGGAGACCCCATGTACAACAGAAGAAAACAACGCCCACTTCTGTACCATCTTCAGGAACCTTGGTATGCTTGAGTCCATTGTTGTAGCCACTGTGTATTTTGAGTGTCTTCCAACCTGGGGGCTCATCTTTCAGCACTGTATCTGACATTGTTCTGTTGTGACCCATAGGGTTTTCACTGGTTAATTTTCAGAAGTAGATCACCAGGCCTTTCTTCCTAATCTGTCTTAGTCTGTAAGCTCCACTGAAACCCGTCTACCATGGGTGAACCTGCTGGTATGTGAAATAGTGGTGGCATAGCTTCCAGCATCATTGCAACATGCAAGTCACCACAGGATGACAAACTGACAGGTGGGTGGTGGTTCAATGTTCCAGAGAGTATTATTTATTTGATCAGGTTGCCAAATACCTTTCTAACCTCCTCACGTTTTATTCTCCTCTTTCACTTTGCTCCATCAACACTGGCCCCTTTACTGTCCCTTGAGCATTTAGGAATATCCCAAGTTAGGGCTCCAACTCTTCTCTTTGCCTGGAATGTTCTTTCCTCAGATGTTGTTTGACTAACTTTGTTACCTCTTTCAGTCTTGGCTCAAACTTTTCGTTCTCAGTGAGGCCTACCCTGACCACCCTACTGTAGAAGCTAGTTGTCATCAATTCAATTCCAATTCACGGCAGAGTAGAACTGGGTGCAGAGCAGAACTACTCCATAGGGTTTTCAAGGCTGTGGCCTTTCAGAAGCAGATTGCCAGGCCTATCTTTCAAAGCACTTGTGTGAGTTCAAACTCCCAAACTTTCCATAATACTTATCACCTTCCAACATACACTACTACTTAGTCACTATGTTTACTGTTTACTATCTGCCTCCCCAGTAAAATGTAAGTCCCTTGAAGGCAGAAACGTGTCTCTTGTTCACTAATGGATTTCAAGGTCCTAGAACAGTGACCAGCACTTAGGAATAACCCGTAAACCTTTGTTGAGTGAATGAGTGAATGAAAGAATGCTGCAATGAATATATCAGTCTAACTTCAGCCTTTAATCAAAGGAGATCAAGGAAAGGCCTCTACGGAATATCATTTGGATCGATCACCTGCTGTTTGAACATTCTAGATTTCCATTTTGCATACCAACAAGTAGTCATAGGACACACTATAAGGGATTTAAGCAGTTTGGATTTGTGAGAGATGTCATATTATAGAATCCATTGTCTCTGAAAAATAAAGCCATATAATAGTGGGTGATTTAGTGTATGTGAAAACTCTGCCTGCTTGTCTAAGTGTTGGTGTTGACATTTATATTTCTTCCATTTCCACTTCTGCTTAAACTGTTATTGAACACACACACACACACAAATATGAGGCTAAGAGAAGCCATGAGAAAGCAAAAGGCATAATTAATTCATTTGGTAGGCCCATAAAACACAGTTTAAAGATGCACCCAAAGACTGTGTATTACAGTGGAGACAGGCTTCTTTTAACAAGCAAATGGCCCATGTGCTGCTTAAAATAATTTTAATTAGGCTATAATTACTCCTAATTTCTCTGTAAATCTAAAAATAAAAAGAATCATGTAAACCAGAGTTCCACTGGGGGTTACTATTGGTTGCTACTTACTTGAAACGAATAGTGTTATGAGATCAGGGTCCGAAATAATGATGTAACATCATAGTTAGGCCACCCATCCGTGTACTTCAGATATCTGTGTAGCTGTGGATCTACAAATGCCTGAGAGTGCTAAAGTTTATCTACAGACTGAATATACAATAAAGTTTATACATATAGACATATAAATTACTGTTTTTCAAGTATACGAATCTATTCACAATGTTTTCTAATACAAACACACACAAAGAGTATTGTACCTCATTCTTCTTTTTACATCTACAACCTAGCACAGTGCCTGATACATAGTAGGTCTAGATACATATTTGAGAAATAAATGAACGAAGGGAAATAGGACATAAAAACATTTTAGCTGCAAGTGGGAGACATTACTCCAGCTGATTTAAGTGAAAATCATATTTAACGGAAGGCAATTGTTAGCTCAGAGGACACCTAGGAAAGCTAAATCATGAAGTGTGGAAAACAGGTAAGAGGAAATGAAGGACAGTCATCCAGAAGCCAGCAAAAACCATGCTCCAGAAACAGCCCAGTGAGGACAGCAGTTACATCTACCGTTGAATATGGGGCTTCACAGCGTGTACCACTCTCTCCACCGGAACTGAAATGCCACCACCAACATCAATCCTCTGAGCTTTCCAGAAACAGGATTTTGCTGCCCACTTCCACCAGAATGAATTTCTTCCACAATTACTTTCCACAATTCCTGCTCTTTTGTTTCACTATAACTAAATTTAAATTACTAAATGGAGGGAGGTAGGGCAAGATGATTGCATAAGCGGTCACAAGCCCAGAATCTCCACAACTATTATGGATGAAAACAAGCAACTAGTGATACGAGAACTCTAGACATCAGTTAAAGGGTTGAAGGACCAAAAGGAACTATGAGTCAAGTAAAAGAGTAACATACAGACAGCTGGCACGCAGAGGTTCGCATAGAGTCCTCGGTCCACACTCCTTCCAGTCTCAGCGTGGCCATCTTCGGGCTGAGGCAATGGCGGGTGCAGGACGCACTGCAGCTCAGACTTGGGGAGCAGCCAGGCCTAGGCGAAGGCTTTGCCGGGCAGGGAAGCCCGAGCACGCACAGACCTAAGACAGGGCTCTGCGTACACCACACATCTGGGACGCATGCGTCCGCGGAGGGAGCGGGCTGTGGTGCACAGTGAGGCCCAGGCTGTGTGAACGGCGAGGCCCTGGTGCATGCAGCTGCGGCAAGGACTACTGAGCAGGCTGACTCAAGAAAGGGTGCCGCTGCTCAAGGGAGGCCAGGGACTGCATGGTTCCCAGGAGGAAGCGGCATGCTGAGCGCAGGGCGGCTCAGACTTTGTGAGTAGTCAGGCCCCCGTGAAGGCAACTTCGAAGCTTGACCTGGGGTGCAACGGCCCCAGGGGCATACCAAGGGCGTGCGTGCTCAGCACAGGCTGGGTGGCAGCAGTCAGTGCGTGCCGTCTGAACAATCAGACCCAGGACAGACGGGCTTAGTGAGCACTACGTGAACTGGGGTTTCTCTGGGTCCTGAAAAGAAGCAACAAGATGAGCACAGAGCAGGCTGCAGTTCATGAACAGTGACGCCTTGCGGTAAATCGGCAACGGGGTGGGACTCTGAGGCTGGTGTAGCACACCCACTGTTCTTGGAAGGGGAGTCGTGGGGTAGTCTGCGACAGTGGCAGCTTCTGGGTGGCGGCTCTAGTGCCAGAGTTGCATGGCCTAGGGCACAGGGCGAAAATTTAGGGTGAGCTATCAGAGACAGCTGGTATTCACAAACGGCGGGCTGGTGCTGGAGGAATGTAGCTGCCTTCCCTAAGGGTGGGGTTATCTAGTGCTGGAGTAGTACAGGCTGCGCCCCCAGTATCCTGAGGAGAAGAGACCACAAGTGCTACTAACTGTAGAGTTTGGTGCTGTAGTGGCCTCTCACTCTGAGAACCTCGAGGTGAAATGGTGATGCCTGGGGTCCCTGGGCCAGGAGACGGATAGGAAAGAGACGACAGCAGGTACACCCACGCGGAAAGGCTGGAGTTGAAGCATAGGACAACAATCTTCAATAATTTAAAAATTACTAGATGGGTGTGGTTGATGGCTGAGCCTGCTCACTCATGCCCATACTCTAGATGGCCTTTTTATTCCCATACTAGGATGAGGGCTGCCTTCCACTAGAACACATTCAGTAATTCCCAAAATATTAGGAAATCATTTCAGGTGCTGCTTAGTAAAAAGATTAAGCCATATCTGATGCAGAGTGTTTTTGTTTAAATATAGTTGAATTAGTCTTTTTTTTTTTTAATTAATAATATAGTAGGACATCTCCAAATGCAGTTGCTGCCAACAGCAAGCATTTATTTCTTGCTCATGGTTCTGTGGATCAGCTGTGATCAGCTCCAGTATCTTGCCTTCTGGGACCAAATCTTCTCGGGTTGTATGGCGGAAGTACAGGAGGCCAAGCAGAATCCTTCAAGGGCACTTAAAGCCTCTGATACCAAAAAAAAAAAAAAAAAAAACAAACCCAGCGCCGTCGAGTCAATTCCAACTCATAGCACCAACATATTAATTAAAGTTCATTGGTTAAAGCAAATCTCCTTATCACGTGACAGGCTAGGGTGTATTCTTCCCCTATTCTCGTGGGAGGTGCTACAAATTCAAATGACAAAGGTCTTGCATGTTTCTATCTATTACTGGGAGGGAATGCAAAACTGGGAAGAATAAGCCAGGCTACCCTTGTAGTAACAAAGTGTGCCAGTTCAGCCTAAAACAATTGGAACATTGTTATTATTAATATTATTGACATCATTTTGGCTTA
The DNA here is from genome assembly GCF_024166365.1 of Elephas maximus indicus. Lineage (NCBI taxonomy): Eukaryota > Metazoa > Chordata > Mammalia > Proboscidea > Elephantidae > Elephas > Elephas maximus. The sequence continues at coordinate 25,519,798 of NC_064838.1, forward strand.
TAATATTGGCACATTAACATTCATTTCCCAAGTGATCTCTTTCTACCACTATATCCAACATGTTTTTAATCATATTTTCCCCCTCCAAATATCACTCCTCTTTTCCAGTCTTTTCTGCTGGCTAAAAATTAAACACAATATAAAGAAGGAGATTTTGTATTTGGTAACTTGTAATGTTCTTAAAGGGCAAGGGGGGTATGCAGGGTGGGAGGGCATAACCATACAGGCTACCACAGCTGCACATTAGAATCAAGTGGAAGAGATTTTTAAAATCTTGGTGTTAGAGGCCAGCCTCTCTGAGATGAGGTTCAGGTATTTTAACAAAATATCCAAGTGATCTATGTGCACATTAACGTTTGAGAAGCATTGCCGTGAGTTTTAGGACAGATTTCATCACATATCTGTGGGCCCGACCTTAAGCTGCTTAATTTTAGAACTGTTTTTTTAATCTAGAAAACTAGAATAACCAAAGTGTATATCTCACATACCTGTTCCGTGAGTATTATATGCAGTTATGCATGGAAAGCAGAGTGCTAGACACATAAGTACTCAATAAATGTCATTGTCTTACTATTACAATGATTTCAATTTTCACATTGTGTGAGACCTTGGGCAAATACAAAAAATGATCGATGATGAATTCTCTGGTATTCCTCTCAACTCTAACACTGAGTGATTCTCTGGTGTTTGTTAGAAAGTATTATTCTATCATTACAGAAATAGGTTCTTCCTTTGGATGTATTCTCTATCTCAAGAATTACAAGTAGCGAAGGAAATACATGATATCTCTTAACCTTGAGCTACTTTTTGTTATTGTTTTGCTTTGTTTTGGAATATGTGTCCCATTGCCAGTGAGTCAATTCTAGCTCATAAAGATCCTATAGGACAGAGTAGAACTGCCCCATAGGGTTTCCAAGGAGCACCTGGTGGATTCAAACTGCTAACCTTTTGGTTAGTAGCCGTAGCTCTTAACCACTATGCCACCAGGGTTTCCTATGTGTTTATAGATTTGTAATGTGGTTGGACATAATGGCAAAGAGAAAGAAGCAGTTTCTGTATGATGCCATTAATCAAATTACTTCCTCTTTAAGCTTCCCAGACTTCAAAAACCTGTAGAGTAACATTTGTTAAGTTCAAGACATATGTTTTGCCTTATGTTACAGTTTTCTTCATTTTTTTATCCATTTCTGAACAAGTTGCTTATCACTGAAAATTTTCCTCCAAGAAGGTACTTGTTGGCTATTCTGTTTTCCTGCTCTACTATGGTTTACATTTCAAGTTTGCCATCCTCCATTACATCAATATGGGATAGACTTATTAACATTACTTGGTAATATATTTTCACAGATTACTATTATCTTGTTATTTATTGCTATACTTACCATGTTATGAATACTGGACTTCACATATATATATATTACCACTACAAAGTGATCTCCATGATGACAGGAATCTCACCTCTCTTATCCCCTACCTTCATACCAAAGGGCCAGGTGAATACCAAACCAAAAACCAAACCAGTTGCCTTTGAGGCAATTCTGACTCATGGAAATGCCATGTTTTGCAAAGAAGAACTGCACTGCATAGGGTTTTCAAGGCCATGACCCTTCAGAAGCAGATTGCCAGACCTTTCTTCCAACGTACCTCTGGGTAGGTTCAAACTACCAACCCTTTTGTTAGTAATGCTCAACTGTTTGCATCACCCAGGGACTCCATGGTGACAGTGACTTTGCATGTCTTATCCCTCAACCTTGTACCAAAGAGCCTGGTAGATAGTAGGCATTTAATAGTCTTAAAGGAATGAATGAATGATCTATTTAATTCACAGCTCTTTGAGTACGAGGTTATCTTAATTCTCATTGAGCCTTTAAGAAAATTTTACCAATTCACTATGACTACAATTACTGGTTACCAGCTGCTTTTGAGTTGACTCTGACTCATGTCTACACCCTGTGCTTCGGAGCAGAATTGCTCATAGGGCTTTCGATGGCTGATTTTTCAGAAATACAACACCATGCTTTTCTTCCAATGTGCCCCTGGGTATACTCAAACCTTCTACCTTTTGGCAGCCAAGCACATTAACGGTTACACCATGCAGGAGCTCCCATTACTACAATAATTCTGTGTAAGTAAATAATCCAGGAGCCCTGTTGGCACAGTGATTAAACATTCAGCTGCACACCACAAGGTCAGCTGTTTAAATCCATGGGCCGCTCCGTGGGAAAAAGATGTGGCAGTCTGTTTCCATAAAGATTACAGTTTTGGAAACCCTATGGCGCAGTTTTACTCTGTTTTACAGGGTAGCTATGAAATGGAGTCTACTCAATGGCAACAGGTTAAAATAAACGATCACAGAATTTCAGTGGCACACAATAAGCATTTCTTATGTGTATGCAGGTCAGCTGGGGCATGTCATCCAGTGGAGGCTGAATGAGGACATCTCTGCTCCATGTGTGTTGATCATGGGGCTCAGCATCAAGGAAGCAGCTACCCACGGGGAGCTCTTGGTGATGACAGAATGCAATAGAGTAAGCGTACATATACAAGGCCTCTGAAGACCTAGTCTGAGTAAATGGCACACTGTCCCCCTGATTATATTTCTTTGAATAAAACAAATTCCATGGTCAAGCCAAAAGTAAAAGGCAGAGGTAATACACTCCATCCACAATTAGACCACGACAAGGGTGTGGATACAGGTGGGGAGCAAAGGGACGGGGGGCGGAGGGGGTAAGAATTAAAGCTAATAATTCATCTGCCTCAGAAGCTGAGATTAAGAGAGATCACGGGACTTGGCCAAGGTCATGTAGTTAGTAAGCCTTGGTGTGAAGATTTGACCCCAAGTTACGGACTCCAATGTTTTTTAAACACTTCACTGTGCTATGACTAAGAAGCCACAGTGAAGCAACTCTTGGCAACTTGGTAAATAGTATACACTATTTTCTACAGTGAGTACAAAAGATAAAACAAACAAACAAACAAACCCATTGCTTCCTGTCATTTCCGACTTGGTAACCCTATAGGACAGAGAAGAACTGCCCCATAGGATTTCCAAGGAGCTGCTGCTGGTGGATTTGAACTGCCAACCTTTTTGGTTAGCAGCTGAATGCTTAACCATTTTGCCACCAGGGACCAAGTACAAAATATAACTCAATTAAAATACAATGCATCTATCACCTTGTTGAGTATGGGGATCTTACAGCTGCAAAGGATTTAATTAAAAGTTGATGATTTAATAGGCAGCTTCCATCTATTGTTTACTCTGGAGAATGAGATTCAATTTAAAATTGGGCTCCAAATTTCATTTTGGAACAGCATCCTTGTCATCGGCAGGCAGAATATGTCCCAAAGGAAGCAGACATGTCCCTGAATAGGGAGCATTAAATCAGACAGCCAAGAGCTACTACGAAGTTAAACCACAAAGATTTTATATACTTAGATTCTGTTAAGGGGTAGACATTCAGTTGGAGCTATTTAATTGCTTATTTTTTACCTAGTTTTTCCATACCTATTGCTCTTAAGCCATATAGTCCTTTGGTAGAACAAAGTTCATATTCGTATTATAACTTCACCTTTATTTAATGCAATAAAACATTGGTTAATAAATATCGCAAAGCTAACAGTCCTCTGTATTTTTTTTTTTTTAGCAACTAGAGGTTGAGAGTCAGAAAAGAAGACTGGATCATTATTTAGGGTTAAAAACCTCAAAATATTATGAGGTTAGGGCCTTGAGTTGATATCAGAAATGTTCATTCACTTAGCATTACCTATATTGTGTGGCAAATGCCCTCTCCTTTCAGATTTGTTGTCTGCATGACATTGGTACATACTCATGAAATTGTTATTCCAGCTGTCTGGTCTGAAAGAAGCTAGAGACCATTAACTACTCCCTTTCTTGCTATGAAATGTCCTTAAATTGTAGCAGGTTTGGGTTTATTGAAAGAAATTTGTCAAAATACACTCCTTCTCAAAGTATGAAAAGCACATTAAATGTGCGTTTGTTTATCAATGGATGTTTATATGCACAGCTACATTCTTAGGTATACCTAGAGAGTACTGACTCTCAGTATCTTAAAATTAGGACTTCTGTTTTCCTTGAATTCAATTTTGGCAAGTATTAAAAATATAGGGAAAAAAATGTTGATTTTCTTCAAACCCAAAGCATAGTTGTTTGAGTTTTCGCTGGAGAAATGTACATCTTTCATTAGTAGCAAAAGATTAAGACAAAGTCTATTAAAAGCTAGCCAACCAGATTCACACCTTAATGATATGTTCGTTTCTGAAGGCTGCGCAATCACTCATAATGGCTGTGATCCTTCTGTACTGACGGGCACAATTCACTCTAACGGCCAAAATGTTCTTGGGCCAACTCATTGCCAGCAGTGCTGAATATCAAGTTTAAGTTTTTCTATTAAGATTTAAAATTTCCAAAAATACATGATTAGAGTGAGCATTTTGAAATGTGGCTCTGCATGTGTGAAATCATAGAGTCAGAAGAGCCTTACCATGACAACATCACTGAAGTGGGTTTAAATAGGCTTGGCATTGTTTTTAAACTTCAGTGGGTGCTCCAGATACTGGGGCCTGCAATTTGAGTCCGAGACACAAGCCTCAAGGCCTGCTGTTGTGAGCACCGGCCATATCTAAAAATAACAGAAGTGACCTTTCAAAGCAGCCACTTTTACATTTTCTTAAAAAAGAAGAAGAAAAAAAAAGGCTTCTACTCTTGCAGAATGCATATTAATCAAACCAATAGCTGTAAAAGCTTTCTGGAAAGGGCATGTAAACAGAAATGTAGAATGATCAGTCGAGTCAAATAAATCTGGGTTCAAAGCTTGCCTCTGCCATTTACAAGGTATGGGGAGCCTTGGGCAAACACTCTGAATGTTTAGTTATTCTCCTATTGAATGAATTGTAAATTCTGGAAGTTAGTAATCATTGCACACTTGCAATACTGGGCTTTGTGCAAAGTGAATTGTAGGCATTTTCGTATTTACCCCACTCAATAGGGTAAGAATTAATTCTTTCTTAGTTGTTCAGATGAGTAAAAATGGCTTACAGGTATGAAGTAAGCTAGGAAATTTGCAGAAGCAGAATTAAATAATAAAACACAGGAAAATGCCAACTATGGTAATTGGTTCATTGTAGGTGCTGAAGAAATAGTAGTTTAGGAGACTAACTTCCATTTTTCCACTTCTGAAAACTGTACCTAACCTGATTATATTGATTTCATTCCGTCTGGATCTTCTGAAACTGTTTAATTCTGGTACAGTTTGCTGACCTGTGTTTACAGGTCTGACTATTCCAGTTACTTCAAGTTTCAAAATGCCAGCTACAAATTGAAAAACTAGGCACCTTACACATTCATTTATTTAAAAAAAAAAAAATCATCTATAGTATACTGCATAAAAAACTGAGTGGGAAAAAGAGACATAGAAGCTTCTGGCTCACATAGAACTTAGTTCTAAAAGGGTAAATAGGCAACAAGCAAAAGAAAAAAAATGAGCAATGAGTACGATAAGCACGACAAGTGATAATAAAAGAAAGTTCTACTATAGATGTATGGTCAGGGAAAGCCTGTTTTGGGGATGAAGTTTAAGGTACGAGCTCAAGGATAAGTACCTCAAGAGGGGGAGCATGCAAGGCAGAAGAAGAGCAAGGGGGGGAGCTATACATACTCACCAAAAATATGTACTAAAATGTTTATAGAACACTAATCATAACCCCAAACTGGAAATTACCCAAATGTCCAACAACAGTAGGATAGTTAGGCTATGATACAGTCACACTGTGAAAAATTATATAAGCAGGGGTTGGCAAACTACAGTCTATGGGCTTCATATGGCCCATTGTCTGTTTTTATAAATACAGCTTTATTGGAACACAGCTATTACTTCCATTCATTTACATATTGCCTAGGCTGCATTCACTCTACAGAGTTGAGTACTTGTAACAATTGTATTGCTCACAAAGCTGAAAATAGTCACTCTGTACCTTTTTTAGTTTATTGGCCCCTGGTTTACAGCTATGAGAATTGACCATTTACAAGTACATACAATAATATGAATGAATCGTACAGACATAGCCATAAGCAAAAAAAGTCAAAAATGAAAGATTAGATAATATAGATTCCTTTTATATAAAATCAAACAGGCAAAAATAAATTGTGTTGTTAGAAGCCTTGATAATGATTATGGTTGCTGGGTGGAGAGACTGGACGAGAGGCAGTGATGAGGGGGGCATCTGGAGTCCCAGTAATGCAAGTTTTGTTTCTTTATCCAGGTGCTAGTTACATGAGTGGGTTCAGTTTGTGAAACTATGAAATTTGACACTTGCACTCAGCTTCTTATCTATGTACAGTAAAATGTTTTAAAAACAACGAATATTAAGAATAGAGTGGGAGGCAGGGCCAAGATGGCGGACTAGGTGGACGCTACCGCGGATCCCTCTTGCAACAAAGACTCAGAAAAACAAGTGAATCAATCACATACATAACAATCTACGAACCCTGAACAACAAACACAGATTTAGAGACGGAGAACGAACAAATACGGAGAGGCAGCGATTGTTTTCAGAGCCTGGAACCAGCGTACCAGTCAGGTGACCTTCGGCGCCCGATTTGGGGCAAAGCCCAGGGGGGAAAAGGCACAAACAAGGGGCCTAGCCCTGGCTCCCGAACTCATTCTGGGAGGGGGCCCAGCCGGTTCGCGCAGGCGGCGTGGCAACGCAGCCGGTGGGAGAAGGCCCCAGGAGACAGTGACGGGTCTTGGAACGGGGAGAGTGGCATCCCAGGCGGGACACGCGGTTGCAGCGTAGGCGCAGGGAGCTGCTCCACTCGCCTGAGCTGAACCCGGGGGGGAGCCCAGCCGGTTCGGAGGGGCGGCGCAGTGACACGGTAGGCGGGACGGGGAGTCCCCGGGAGGCAGCGACTGATTTTGGAGTCGGGAGTGCACTGCCCCAGGCTGGCAGCTGACGATCTGACCATGACTGCAGTGGGCCAGACCCCCCGGGGACAATCTCCACACAGACAGCACACATAGGCGACACGCCCCGTGGAAATCTCAGATATAATAGTCATTCCAAGCAAGACAAGCAACTCTGGCTATATTCTGAGGTGCTACTCTCCTATCTCTCTGATCCCTCCCCCACCCTCCCCAGGCAGCTTCATTAACATCCGAATAGCCTGAGCCAGAGGGAGAACTCTGATAGGGATCTGACTGCATTTTTATCTTAGCAGATTTTCTGGAAAAACTAGTTTCCCAGTGATGGCTCGGAGACAGCAGTCCATATCAAACCACATAAAGAAGCAGACCATGACAGCTTCTCCAACCCCCCAAACAAAAGAATCAAAATCTTTCCCAAATGAAGATACAGTCCTGGAATTAAAACTAATTTACAGAATGCTTCAAGACATCACAAACGAAATAAGGCAAACTGCAGAAAAAGCCAAGGAACACACTGATAAAACTGTTGAAGAACTCAAAAAGATTATTCAAGAACATAGTGGAAAAATTAATAAGTTGCAAGAATCCATAGAGAGACAGCATGTAGAAATCCAAAAGATTAACAATAAAATTACAGAATTAGACAACGCAATAGGAAGTCAGAGGAGTAGAATCGAGCAATTAGAATGCAGACTGGGACATCTGGAGGACCAGGGAATCAACACCAACATAGCTGAAAAAAAATCAGATAAAAGAATTAAAAAAAATGAAGAAACCCTAAGAATCATGTGGGACTCTATCAAGAAGGATAACTTGCGGGTGATTGGAGTCCCAGAAGAGGGAGGGGGGACAGAAAACACAGAGAAAATAGTTGAAGATCTGCTGACAGAAAACTTCCCTGACATCATGAAAGACGAAAGGATATCTATCCAAGATGCTCATCGAACCCCATTTAAGATTGATCCAAAAAGGAAAACACCAAGACATATTATTATCAAACTCGCCAAAACCAAAGATAAACAGAAAATTTTAAAAGCAGCCAGGGAGAAAAGAAAGGTTTCCTTCAAGGGAGAATCAATAAGAATAAGTTCACTACTCAGCAGAAACCATGCAGGCAAGAAGGGAATGGGATGACATATACAGAGCACTGAAGGAGAAAAACTGCCAGCCAAGGATCATATATCCAGCAAAACTCTCTCTGAAATATGAAGGCGAAATTAAGATATTTACAGACAAACACAGGTTTAGAGAATTTGCAAAAAACAAACCAAAGCTACAAGAAATACTAAAGGATATTGTTTGGTCAGAAAACCAATAATATCAGATACCAGCACAATACAAGGTCACAAAACAGAATGTCCTGATATCAACTCAAATAGGGAAATCACAAAAACAAACAAATTAAGATTAATTAAAAAAATAAATAAATAACAATACACATAATACGGAATCATGGAAGTCAATAGGTAAAAGATCACAATAATCAAAAAGAGGGACTAAATACAGGAGGCATTGAACTGCCAGATGGAGAGTGATACAAGGCGATATAGAAAGATACAAGTTAGGTTTTTACTTAGAAAAATAGGAGTAAATAATAAGGTAACCACAAAAAGGTATAACAACTCCGTAACTCAAGAAAAACGTAACGACTCAGCTAACATAAAGTCAAACACTATGAAAATGAGGATCTCACAATTTACTAAGAAAAACATCTCAGCACAAAAAAGTATGTGGAAAAAATGAAATTGCCAACAACACACATGAAAAGGCATCAAAATGACAACACTAAAAACTTATTTATCTATAATTACGCTGAATGTAAATGGACTAAGTGCACCAATAAAGAGACAAAGAGTCATGGACTGGATAAAGAAACACGATCCATCTATATGCTGCCTACAAGAGACACACATTAGACTTAGAGACACAAACAAACTAAAACTCAAAGGATGGAAAAAATATATCAAGCAAACAATAAGCAAAAAAGAAGAGGAGTAGCAATATTAATTTCTGAAAAGATAGACTTTAGACTTAAATCCACCACAAAGGATAAAGAAAGACACTATATAATGATAAAAGGGACAATTGATCAGGAAGACATAACCATATTAAATATTTATGCACCCAATGACAGGGCTGCAAGATACATAAATCAAATTTTAACAGAATTGAAAAGTGAGATAGACGCCTCCACAATTATAGTAGGAGACTTCAACACACCACTTTCGGAGAAGGACAGGACATCCAGTAAGAAGCTCAATAGAGACACGGAAGACCTAATTACAACAATCAACCAACTTGACCTCATTGACTTATACAGAACTCTCCACCCAACTGCTGCAAAGTATACTTTTTTTTCTAGCACATATGGAACATTCTCTAGAATAGACCACATATTAGGTCATAAAACAAACCTTTGCAGAATCCTAAACATCGAAATATTACAAAGCATCTTCTCAGACCAGAAGGCAATAAAACTAGAAATCAATAGCAGAAAAACTAGGGAAAAGAAATCAAATACTTGGAAAATGAACAATACCCTCCTGAAAAAAGACTGGGTTATGGAAGACATCAAGGAGGGAATAAGGAAATTCATAGAATGCAATGAGAATGTAAATACTTCCTATCAAAACCTCTGGGACACAGCAAAAGCAGTGCTCAGAGGCCAATTTATATCAATAAATGCACACATACAAAAAGAAGAAAGAGCCAAAATCAGAGAACTGTCCCTACAACTTGAACAAATAGAAAGTGAGCAACAAAAGAATCCATCAGGCACCAGAAGAAAACAAATAATAAAAATTAGAGCTGAACTAAATGAATTAGAGAACAGAAAAACAATTGAAAGAATTAACAAAGCCAAAAGCTGGTTCTTCGAAAAAATTAACAAAATTGATAAACCATTGGCTAGACTGACTAAAGAAATACAGGAAAGGAAACAAATAACCTGAATAAGAAACAAGAAGGACCACATCACAACAGAATCAAATGAAATTAAAAGAATCATTTCATATTACTACGAAAAATTGTACTCTAACAAATTTGAAAACCTAGAAGAAATGGATGAATTCTTGGAAAAACACTACCTACATAAACTAACGCATTCAGAAGTAGAACAACTAAATAGACCCATAACAAAAAAAGAGATTGAAACGGCAATCAAAAAACTTCCAACAAAAAGAAGCCTGGCCCGGACGGCTTCACTGCGGAGTTCTACCAAACTTTCAGAGAAGAGTTAACACCACTACTACTGAAGGTATTTCAAAGCATAGAAAAGGATGGAATACTACCCAACTCATTCTATGAAGCCACCATCTCCCTGATACCAAAACCAGGTAAAGACATTACAAAAAAAGAAAATTACAGACCTATATCCCTCATGAACATAGATGCAAAAATCCTCAACAAAATTCTAGCCAATAGAATCCAACAACACATCAAAAAAATAATTCGCCATGATCAAGTGGGATTTATACCAGGTATGCAAGGCTGGTTTAATATCAGAAAAACCATTAATTTAATCCATCACATAAATAAAACAAAAGATAAAAACCACATGATCTTATCAATTGATGCAGAAAAGGCATTTGACAAAGTCCAACACCCATTTATGATAAAAACTCTTACCAAAATAGGAATTGAAGGAAAATTCCTCAACATAATAAAGAGAATCTATGCAAAGCCAACAGCCAATATCACTCTAAATGGAGAGAACCTGAAAGCATTTCCCTTGAGAACGGGAACCAGACGTGGATGCCCTTTATCACCGCTCTTATTCAACATCGTACTTGAAGTCCTAGCCAGGGAAATTAGGCTAGACAAAGAAATAAAGGGTATCCGGATTGGCAAGGAGGAAGTAAAGTTATCACTATTTGCAGATGACATGATTATATACACAGAAAACCCTAAGGAATCCTCCAGAAAACTACTGAAACTAATAGAAGAGTTTGGCAGAGTCTCAGGTTATAAAATAAACATACAAAAATCACTTGGATTCCTCTACATCAACAAAAAGAACACCAAAGAGGAAATAACCAAATCAATACCATTCACAGTAGCCCCCAAGAAGATAAAATACTTAGGAATAAATCTTACCAAGGATGTAAAAGACCTATACAAAGAAAACTACAAAGCTCTACTACAAGAAATTCAAAAAGACATACTTAAGTGGAAAAACATACCTTGCTCATGGATAGGAAGACTTAACATAGCAAAAATGTCTATTCTACCAAAAGCCATCTATACATATAACGCACTTCCGATCCAAATTCCAATGTCATATTTTAAGGGGATAGAGAAACAAATCACCAATTTCATATATAAGGGAAAGAACCCCCGGATAAGCAAAGCATTACTGAAAAAGGAGAAGAAAGTGGGAGGCCTCACTCTACCTGATTTCAGAAGCTATTATACAGCCACAGTAGTCAAAACAGCCTGGTACTGGTACAACAACAGGCACATAGACCAATGGAACAGAATTGAGAACCCAGATATAAATCCATCCACGTATGAGCAGCTGATATTTGACAAAGGACCAGTGTCAGTTAATTGGGGAAAATATAGTCTTTTTAACAAATGGTGCTGGCATAACTGGATATCCATTTGCAAAAGAATGAAACAGGACCCATACCTCACACCATGCACAAAAACTAACTCTAAGTGGATCAAAGACCTAAACATATAGACTAAAACAATAAAGATCATGGAAGAAAAAATAGGGACAACCCTAGGAGCCCTAATACAAGGCATAAACAGAGTACAAAACATTACCAAAAATGAAGAAGAGAAACCAGATAACTGGGAGCTCCTAAAAATCAAACACCTATGCTCATCTAAAGACTTCACCAAAAGAGTAAAAAGACCACCTACAGACTGGGAAAGAATATTCAGCTATGACATCTCAGACCAGCGCCTGATCTCTAAAATCTACATGATTCTGTCAAAACTCAACCACAAAAAGACAAACAACCCAATCAAGAAGTGGGCAAAGGATATGAACACACACTTCACTAAAGAAGATATTCAGGCAGCCAACAGATACATGAGAAAATGCTCTCGATCATTAGCCATTAGAGAAATGCAAATTAAAACTAAGATGAGATTCCATCTCACACCAACAAGGCTGGCATTAATCCAAAAAACACAAAATAATAAATGTTGGAGAGGCTGAGGAGAGATTGGAACTCTTATTCACTGCTGGTGGGAATGTAAAATGGTACAACCACTTTGGAAATCTATCTGGCGTTATCTTAAACAGTTAGAAATAGAACTACCATACAACCCAGAAATCCTACTCCTCAGAATATACCCTAGAGAAAGAAGAGCCTTCACACAAACAGATATATGCACACCCATGTTTATTGCAGCTCTGTTTACAATAGCAAAAAGCTGGAAGCGACCAAGGTGTCCATCAACGGATGAATGGGTAAATAAATTGTGGTATATTCACACAATGGAATACTACGCATCGATAAAGAACAGTGACGAATCTCTGAAACATTTCATAACATGGAGGAACCTGGAAGGCATTATGCTGAGCGAAATCAGTCAGAGGCAAAAGGACAAATATTGTATAAGACCACTATTATAAGATCTTGAGAAATAGTAAAAACTGAGAAGAACACATACTTTTGTGGTTACGAAGGGGGGAGGAAGGGAGAGGGTTTTTTATTGATTAATCAGTAGATAAGAACTGCTTTAGGTGAAGGGAAAGACAACACTCAATACATGGAAGGTCAGCTCAATTGGACTGGACCAAAAGCAAAGAAGTTTCCGGAATAAAATGAATTCTTCAAAGGTCAGCAGAGCAGGGGCGGGTGTCTGGGGAAAATGGTTTGAGGGGACTTCTATGTCAATTGGTAAAATAATTCTATTATGAAAACATTCTGCATCCCACTTTGAAATGTGGCGTCTGGGGACTTAAATGCTAACAAGTGGCCATCTAAGATGCATTAATTGGTCTCAACCCACCTGGAGCAAAGGAAAATGAAGAACACCAAGGTCACACCACAACTAGGAGCCCAAGAGACAGAAAGGGCTACATGAACCAGAGACCTACATCACCCTGAGACCAGAAGAACTAGTTGGTGCCCGGCCACAATCGATGACTGCCCTGACAGGGAGCACAACAGAGAACTCCTGAGGGAACAGGAGATCAGTGGGATGCAGACCCCAAATTCTCATAAAAAGACCATACTTAATGGTCTGACTGAGACTAGAGGAATCCCGGCGGCCATGCTCCCCAGATCTTCTGTCGGCACAGGACAGGAACCATTCCCGAAGACAGCTCATCAGACGTGAAAGGGACTGGTCAGCGGGTGGGAGAGAGATGCTGATGAAGAGTGAGCTAATTATATCAGGTGGACACTTGAGAGTGTGTTGACAGCTCTTGTCTGGAGGGGGGATGGGAGGCTAGAGAGAGAGGGAAGCTGGCAAAATTGTCACGAAAGGAGAGACTGAAAGGGCTGACTCAATAGGGGAAGAGCAGGTGGGAGTACGGAGTAAGATGTATGTAAACTTATATGTGACAGACTGATTGGATTTGTAAACGTTCACTTGAAGCTTAATAAAAGTTATTAAAAAAAAAAAAAGAATAGAGTGTTTTTGTTGGGTGCCATCAAATCAATTCCAACTCTTAATGACCCCATGTGAGAGTAGAATGGCTCCATCAGGTTTACGTGGCTGTAATCTTTATGGAAATAGATCACCAGGTCTTTCTCCCATAGAACCATTGGGTACCTTCGAACTACCAACTTTTTGGTTAGCAGTGAGCGTTTAACCAAATAAAGAGAGTACACTTTGCATGTTCCTGGAACTAAGGAGTCAGGTTGGCTGGGGTCATTTTTGAGACCTTTGATATATTAAAATTAAAACTTTAATTTAAAATTAAAGCCTCTAGCCACGTTTGTCTATTGAACACCTGGTATGTTGCTAATGTGGCTAACTGAAATTTTTATTTTACCTAATTTTAATTAATTTTTTTAACTTGTTTAATTAGTTTAAATTTAATGTACTTAGTTTAGCCACAGGTGGATAGCGGCTACCATATTGGACAGACAGTACAGCTGTCTCTCTTACAGAGTACGACTGTCTATATCACCAGCATTGAATTTCCCCACCTTGATTTACCCCCACATCCTTACTCAGGGTCATGCTGTGTAGCATCTAGAAAAATAAAAGTAATCTGAATTTCCATCATAAGCCGAATATGTGGTCATGTAATAATATGCTTAGGAAACCTAAATTGCTTTTCTTATTCAAATAAGCTTTTGTTTGGGTTGGGAATAAATTGAATGGCTAGTAAAGAGCATAGATTTAACGGCTCTGCAGGTTTATTAGCTGACACACTTGACTTTCAGATTGTTTTGCCTACTATGACTTTATAAAGGTTTTTAATGGGATGTTGTTTTAATGTTGTACACCTGAAAAGATATAGGAAGTAGAAAAAAATTACATTCCAAATCAATTGTGCCGCCAATTGCGGCAGTATTAACTTGAGACATCTTTCTGATGCTCAGAAAATAACAGACATTGTACATTGAAAATAAAGTTATGGTGCTCAGAAAAGCAAATCAGTAGAAAATTCTAAGCCTTAAGAGGGCAATGTACCTTAAGCTCGCCTTTCAGGGATAGGTTTTAAATATTTCAATGACATTTGAAGGTGTTTCATATTTTCAAAAATACATGCAGTAATCACAAACTAGTTCAAACATCGTTTCTAATATGGGCACAAACACAAACACGATTATGAGAACAAGGAAAAAGAACTATTCAGATTTGGAAGGGCTGTAATAACGTTACTATGAGGGTTCACTACTTTGAAGTTGTCAGCTTAAAGATATACTTCTGATTTGGGAAGGTTTTTGAACCAATACAGAAAATTTATATTAGGTTAATGTAGCAAATTTTCATTTGCCTGCAATCCAAACATACATTGAAATTCTTTTGCAATAGTCTGTCTTTTGTTTGTGAGAATAAAGGGAAAATATCTCCCTCCCCCCACCCAAAAGAAAAAAAGAAGGAAGAAAAGAAAAAGACAATGTAGAAGGAAGGAAGGTGGGAAGGGAGGGAGGGAGAAAGGAAGGAAGGAAGGAAAAGAGGAAGGACTAGCAATCACCATTAATGTACTAAAATAATTACCTCCTTGAAACATTTTAACCTTTTATATATTTCTAAATATGTACAGTGCATAAAGCAATTTGTTTGCAAATTGTTTTTCTTGCGCTCTGAAATGTTTAAACGCCCTCTAAAGAAGGAGGATTAAGATGCTGTTTTGTATAGTTTCAGTTATAGGTGTACTTTATTGTGCTTAAGTTTTTAAAAATTAGCTCTTTCTGAGGTGTTCATTATAGTTGGGAACTGTGTAGTATGCTGAAATAGTTAACCACCTCCTCACCACCATGTGTAAGCAGGAATGCAGTAAGGGTGTGTGTGTGTGTGTGTTCTCTCAGGGGATCACATGCGTGTATTTTTAGTGATGTGTGGATGGTGATTTTTCTCTGTATATTTGGGTGTGGTAGAAACAATTGATAAATTACCTGTCTCTAGGAATTCTTATAATGCTTGTAGTTTGTTGATGGAGAATGGCTTCCCAGATGAAAGGAAGCATTTTTACCATCAGCTTCTAATTCCCTGCCTGCATCTTCAAGTACACTTAGGTAGAATAGATTAGATGCAACTGGACCCCATTATATAATCCATTAGTGATGAAAAATAGGTTAGTGGGGAGTTTCAATTTTTTCTACTGTGACCAATCTACTATTAAGGACTCTTCAAGGAATGCTGAAGCAAGCACACATGCAAAGTATGTATCAGAATCCAGGGCTGCTAAACATGCGTATTCTTTGTCTTGGTCAAGTTGTGCTGACTTCCCCTGTATTGTGTGTTGTATTTCCCTTCACCAAAGTTAATATTTGTTTATAATCTAATTAGTGATTTCTTCTCCCTAACTCTCTCCTCCCTCGTTACCGAAAAAAAAAAAAAAAAACCAAACTCAACTCAGTGCTGTCGAGTTGATTCCGATTCATAGCAACACTATAAGACAGACTAAAATTGCCCCATAGAGTTTCCAAGGAGTGCCTGGCGGATTCGAACTGCTGATCCTTTGGTTAGCAGTGGTAGCACTTAACCACTACGCCACCAGGGTTTCCCCTCCCTTGTTACCACCAAAGATTCTTTTTTTGTGTGTGTAAAACTTTTCTTGGGTTTTCATACAGTATTTTCCCTTTTGTGATTGACTTATTTTGCTCAGCATAATGCCTTCCAGATTCATCCATGTTGTATTTAGCAGATTCATCCTTGTTCTTTATCATTGTATAGTATTCAACTGTGTGTATGTGTCATTATTTATTCATTCATCTGTAGATGGGCACTTAGGTTGATCTGATCTTTTTGCTATTGTAAATAATGCTGTAGGGAACATGGATGTGCATTTGTCGATTTGTGTGAGGGCTCTCATTTCTCTAGGATATATCCTTAAGAGTGGGATTACTGGATCATATGGAATTTCTATTCCTGGCTTTTTAAGGAGGCACAATATCATTTTCCATAGTGGTTGTACCATTTTGCATTCCCACCAGAAGTGCATAAGAGTTCCAATCTCCCCATAATCTCTTCAACA
Source organism: Elephas maximus indicus (assembly GCF_024166365.1). NCBI lineage: Eukaryota > Metazoa > Chordata > Mammalia > Proboscidea > Elephantidae > Elephas > Elephas maximus. The sequence goes on from NC_064838.1 coordinate 25,536,358, forward strand.
TTTGTTTTTTAGTTTTTTTTTAAATTTATGCCAGTAATGCTGGGGTATCTCACTGTAGTTTTAATTTGCATTTCTCTAATGGTTAATAGAAATCCTGGTGGTGTAGTGGTTAAGAGCTACATCTGCTAACCAAAAAGTCAGCAGATCGAATCCACCAGGCACTCCTCGGAAACTCTATGAGGCAGTTCTACTCTGTCTTCCAGGGTTGCTATGAGTCGGAATAGATTCGAAAGCAACGGGTTTTTTTTTGTTTGTTTGTTTTGTTTTGTTTTTAATGGTTAATGAATGCAAGTATTTCTTCATGCTTATCTTAGCTGCCTGAATGTTTTCTTTGGCGAAGCATCTTTTCATATCCTTTGTCCATTTTTCAATTGGATTATTTGTCATTTTGTTATTGGGGTATTGAAGTATTCTACAGATTTTAGACATTTGACACTTGTCAGATACATCTTATCCAAAAATCATTTCCCAGTCTGTAAATTCTGTTTGTACCCTTTTGGTGAAATCTTTTGATGAGCATAAGTGTTTAATTTTTAGTAGCTCCCAGTTATCTAGTCTTCTGATATTTGTGCAATGTTAGTTATGGTTTGTATTGAATTTATGCCATGTATTAAGACCCCTAGCACTGTCCCCCTTTTTTCTTCCATGGTCTTTATTGTTTTAGGTTTTATATTTAGGTTTTTGACCCATTTTGAGTTAGTTTTTGTGTATGGTGTGAAGCATGTGCCCTGCTTCATTTTTTCACAGGTGGACATCCAATTTTGCCAGCACCATTTGTTAAAAAAATTGTCTTTTCCCCATTTAATAGACTTTGGTCCTTTGTCAAAAACCAGCTGACCATAGGCAGATGGATTTACCTCTGGGTTCTTTATTCTGTTCCGTTGGTCTATGTGTCTGTCATCGTACCAGTGCCAGGGTGTTTTGACGACCATTGTTGTATAATAGGTTCTAAGATCAGGCAATGTGAGGCCTTGTACTTTTGCTCTTTTTCTTCAATAATACTTTGCTTATCCAGGGGCTCTTTCCTTCCCAAATAAAGTTGGTGATTAGTCTTTCCATCTCATGAAAGAATGAAGTTGGTATTTGAATCAGGATTGCATTATAGCTGTAGATCACTTTGGGTGGAATTGACATTTTCACAACGTTGAGTCTTCCTGTCCATGAGCATGGTATGTATGTTTTTCCATTTATGTAGGTCTCTTCTGGTTTCTTACAATAATATTTTATAGTTTTCTTTGAATAGGTGTTTTACATTCCCAGTTAGATTTTTTCCTAAGGTTAATCTTTTAGGGACTATTATAAATAGTATTGTTTTCCTGGTTTCCTTTTCAAAGTTCTCTTTGTTGGTGTATAGGAATCCAACTGGTTTTTGTATGTTGATCTTTTATCCTGCTGCACTGTTGAGTCTTTCCATTAGTTCTGGTAGTTTTCTTGTGGAATCTTTGGGTTTCTGTATGTATAGGATTATATCATCTGCAAATAGGAATAGTTTTATTTCTTCCTTTCCAAATTGGATGCCCTTTATTTCTTTTTCTTGCCTTATTTCTCTATCTGGGATTTCCAGCACAATGTTAAATAGGAGTGGTGGGTTCCTTGTCCTGAACCCATTCTCATGGGGAGTACTTTCAACATCTCTCCATTGACAGTGATGTTGGCTGTTGGTTTTGTATAGATGCTGTTTATTATGTTGAAGAACTTCCCTTCTGTTCCCATTTTATTGACAGTTTTTATCAGGAATAGGTAAGGACTTTATCAAATTCCTCTTATGCATCAATTGCAATGATCATGTGATTCTTTTCTTTTGTTCTATTTATGTGGTATATTATGTTGATTGATCGTTGCTTACCTGGTATGAATCCCATTTGGGTGTGGTGTAATATATTTTAATATGATGCTGAAATCTATTGTTGAGAATTTTTGCATCTGTGGTCATGGATCCACAATCAACGCCATGGAAGCAGCAGTCAAGAAATCAAATGACACATTGCATTGGGCAAATGTGCTACAAAAGATCTCTTTAAAGTGTTAAAAAGCAAAGATTCAGACTTCCATTGTTTCAGATTTGCTCCTAACCCTTCTATTGAATTGTCTATTTTTGAAATTTTTTTGCTTATCTTATGGATTTCTAGTTGCTGTTTTTTGTATGATTTCTAGTCATTTATTTATCTTGATATCTTATTCTTGTACTATATTCCCAAATTCTTCTATCACTTTGTTTGTGTTTTCCTTGTTTTTGGTTGTTTTCATTGGTTTTGTCTGTGTTTTCCATGATTTTGCCTATTTTTTCTTTGTTTTGCTTGTGTTTTCCTTGATCTCATTCCTAAACTCTTGGAGATTCCTAAATATCAGTTTTTTGAATTCCATATTATGTAGTTTCACTGCCTTTTCTTCTAATGCAAGGTCATCTGATTCTTTATTTTGGTCACCTGCTGGAGCCATCTTGTCTTGCCTTTTTATATGTCTGACATGTCTGCTGTCTCTGGGACATTCAGGTATTATTTTCATTTATTTATTGTATGTTCATTTGTTTCACTCTGCATTTTTGTTTTGTTTTGATATGCCAGGGTGGGTGGGCCAGGTGTGTTTTGCTGCTTGCTTGTCTGTGGGCATGATAGCTCTCAGCACCTTGTCCAGCTGGGCAGGGCAGCAGCAGGCTGAGCGAGATTGCTTTGCTGTACTCTGGTGAGGTAGCTGAGGGCAGACTGGGTGGGTGCTGTCTGCCTCCTGATGTTGGTCCTGCAGTGTAGGAATGTTCACAGCCCCTCATCAGATAGATGGGGGTGTTGGATGAGGAGTGGTACAGGTTCATTTACCACCATTCTGCTGCTGGTCAAGTGGTAGGAGGGGAGACACAGTGTAGACCCGATGCAGCAGCTGGCCTGAGTGCTGGGGATGCTATAGCCATGGCAGAATAGTGGTGGCTGGCAGGAGATGGGGGTGGCATAGGTGAGGGGGACAAAAAAAGAGAGAGAGAGAATAAAGAGGAAGGAAAAGAGAAAAAAAGTAAAAATTGGTGGCATGGCGTGAGCAGACTGGTGGGGGCTAGTGAACCCTGGGGCTTGTGGGAAGGGAGAGGAAATGACATACTGGGCTAGATGAGAAGGAGAAAGAAAAAAAATTGACAATGAGGTGGGTGGGGGAGGCAGGTGGGGGAGGGGTGGACCTGGGGCAGCAGCAGGCCAGTGCACTGGTGTGGCATTCTAGCTGAGATGGTGTGATGTTGCCTGGCAGGAAGGTGGGAATGTGGCATAGGGGGCTAGGTGGAAAGGAAAAAGAAAAGGAATAAAGGAAAAAGTAAAAAAAAATTAATAATAAATTTTAAAAATTGCCTGCATGGTGAATGCTGGTGAATGGGGATTGGGCGGACCCGATGGCTGGTGGACACGGAGGGGAGGTGGCTTACAGAGGTAGGTGGGAGGGAGAAAGAAAATAAAGAGAATAAAATAGTGGCATGGTGAGAATGTGTGAGGTGGGGTGGACTTGGGGTGGCTGTAGACCTATAGCTCTCTATCTGTGGCAGCACAGTGGGGTCCAGCAGTGGGTGGGGGGAGAGCAGGGGGCATACACGGATAGGTAATAAAAAAAAAAATTATAGGAAGAAATAAAAGAAGAAAGAAAAAATAGGGGAAAAAAAAGGTGGTATGGAGGAAGCTAGTAGGTGGGTTTAGGGCAGACCTGGGGTGGCAGCAGGCCAGTGGCTTTCTAGCCACAGTGGCACAGCATGGCCTCGTAGGAAGGGGGTAGGTGGCCTATGGGCCTAGGTGGGAGGGAGAAAGAAAAGTAAGAAAGGGGTAAAGAAAGATGTCACAGTAAAAGTCAGCAGGTGTGATCAGGACAGACCCAGGGCAGTAGTGGGCCAGTGGCTCTCTAACCAAGGTGGTATGGTATAGCCTGGTGGGAAGGGGTGGAGGTGACATTTGGGACTAAGTGGGAAGAGGAAAGAAAAGGAAGAAAGGGAAAACAAATAAGATGGTACACCAGGAGGCAGTGACTGGGAGTGGGGCAGGCTCAGGGTGGTAGTGAGCTGGTGGCTTTCTAACCAAGGAAGCACAGTGCAGCCCAGCAGGAAGGGGTACACATGGCATACAAAACTGGGTGGAAGGGAAGAAAAAATATTTAAAATAAAATTTAGGAGGTAGGGCCAAGATTGCAGAGTAGTCAGATGCTTCCCATGGTCCCACTTACAATAAAGTCTCAAAAATGTAACTGAATTGATTATATATGACAATCTAGGAGCCCTGGACATCAAAGACAAAGTTGAGGAGTCAGACTCAATGGCAGGTGGACAGAGAGATAGTTCAGAAACAGCTAGGATTTGCCAGATCTGACCTAACTGGCACCCTGCAGATTGGATCGGCTGGCGCTCATGGGCTGAGGCAAGCAGTAATACTCGGGACATGTATTCCACATTGGGAGAAGCCTCCAGAACCAGGGAAAAGCAGCTCTGACTCAGCGAAAGATAAGTACAAGCATCTAACCTAACACACGGATCAAAAAAACCTTCCCACCTTTGGGAAGCTCCTCTCTGCCATATACCTGTCCCCTTCCCTCTCTGCTTTGGGTTCTGGTCTGGCTTCAGCAACTGCTGTGCCCCCTGGGCCAGAAGTCGGACCCATCGTGTACCCTGAGCCATTCTCTTGGTTTTGGGGAGGAAAGAAATTAACTAATAGGATAAAATAATCTGCTAGCTTCCCTAAGCTGGGAACTCAGGGCAGGCATAGACCCTTTGCCTAGGCACAGGCATAAGGGTCCATGACCATTAAATGCCTTTCACCCCTACCCAGACCTGTGTGGGCCCATTTCAACAGCATAGGCCTTTAGCACAGTGCAACAGGGTATATACCTGAAGTCTACTTTCAACTTCAACAACTATAAGGAGGAGCGGCAGATTTGTGACATTTGACACCATGTTGCCTATTAAGCAGGGTCCTCCTCTACCCACATCAGGGGCCTCCTCTACCCACATCAGGGACCTGAGGACTGATGACTCCACCCACTCCATATATCCACCAATGACAGGCATGAAATAATAAGTGGTGGCTCCCAGTCTTTACACCCAACAGCACTGGGTGCCCATAGTGTGGCTGCAAAACTCACTCACCTATATGTTCTAGGGAAAGGCAATGCGCCTTCCACCCAGACAGTAAGGGGAAGCTGTCAGCCCCTGCCTTGCTGAGCCCATGACCCCCTACAGTGGCCAGATACATGTGCCTACTCCAATCACCCCTGTCCATCTCATGCTGTAGGTGAGAGCCTGCACCACACACTCAGTGACTGATGACCTGGACACCTGAACTGAATTCACACACAGAAAGTAAATGCACCCATGGACTCATATACCTAGTAAAAGCTCTAACCACCTGATAACAGGATGTGAGAGCTTCAAAGATGTCAATAATCAAAGTAGCTCACACGACCAGCCTATTTGGGCATAAAAAAACAGAAAAGAAACTAGGACATAATAAGCAAACATAAAAAATATATATAACTTATTGATGGCTTGGAGACAACAGTCAATATCAAATCACACAAAGAGGCAGACCATGATGGCTTCAGCAAGCGACCAAAAAAAGAACCAAGAAACCTCCTGGAGGAAGATAATTTCTTAAAATTACTGGAGGTAGAATTCAAGAGATTAATATGCAGAGCTCTTCAAGAGATCAGGAAGGAGATCAGAAAAAACACAGACCAAGCCAAGGAACACACAGACAAAGCAATAGAGGCACTTAAGAAAGTTATACAAGAGCATGATGACAAATTTAACAAGCTGCAAGAATCCACAGAGAGACAGCAAACAGGAACCCAGAAGACGAACAATAAAATTTCAGAATTAGACAACTAAATAGAGTCATAGGAGCAGAATTGAGGCAATAGAAGTCAGAATTAGTGAGACTGAATATAAAGCACTCGACACCAACTTATTTTAGAAAAAATCAGATAAAAGAATTTACAAAAATGAAGACACCCTAAGAAGTATGTGGGACTCATTTCAAGAGGAATAACCTGAGAGTGAATGGAGTACCAGAACAGGAAGGTTAACAGAAAATACAGAGAGAATTGCTGAAGATTTGTTGACAGAAAACTTCCCTGATATTGTGAAAGATGAGAAGATATCGATGAAGAAGCTGATCAAACCCCACACAAGGTAGATACCAAAAGAAAGTCACCAAGACATATTATAGTCAAACTTGCCTAAACCAAAGATAAAGACAGAATTTTGAGGATGACTAAGGATAAACGAAAAGTCATCTACAAAGAAGAGTCAATAAGACTAAGCTCTGGCTACTCGGCAGAAACCACGCAGACAAGAAGGCAATGGGATGACATATATAAAGCCTTGAAGGAAAAAAAAAAAAAAAGCCAGCCAAGAATTATATATCTAGCAAATCTGTCTCTCAAATATGATGGTGAAATTAGGGCATTTCTAGATAAACAGAAGTTTAGGTAATTTGTAAAAACCAAACCAAAATTATAAGAAATAATAAAGGGAGTCCCTCCAGTTAGAAAATCAATAACATCGGATAACAACCCAACACTAGAACACAGGACGGAACAACCAGATATCAATGCAGATAGGGAAGTCACAAAAATAAATCAAAGCTAAAACACTGAAAACAGGGAAACAGAAGTCAATAAGTAAAAGATGACAACATTAAAAGAAAAAAAAAGGGGCTAAAGTAGTCTTAGAACTTTCATATGGAGAGGAAGTCAAGGCGATATCAAGAAATAAAACATTGGGTTAAACTTAGAAAAATAGAGGTAAATATTAAGTTAACCACAAAGGAAACTAAGAATACCTACACATCAAAATAAAAACCAAGAAAAACATGAAGTCTCAGCAAATACAAAGTCAACAACAATGAAAAAAATGAAAAGAAAATACATTTAAAAAAAAAATGGCTCAGCACAGAAAATTACGTGAAATAAAGAAACTGTCAACAACACACACAAAAAAAGACATCAAAATAACAGCACTAAACTAATCGGTGTCAATAATTATGTTGAATGTAAATGTAAATGGACTAAATGCACCAATAAAGAGACAGAGAGTGGCAGAATGGATAAAAAACATGACATGCTGCCTATAAGAGGCACACTTTAGACTCAAACAAACTAAAACTCAAAGGTTGGAAAAATATATATCAAGCTAACAACAATCAAAAAAGAGCAGGGGTGGCAATATTAATCTCTGACAAAATAGAGTTTAAAGCACAATACACCACAAAGGATAAGGAAGTACACTATATAATGATTAAAGGTCAATATACCAGGAGGACATAACCATAATAAATATTTATGCACCCAATGACAGGGCTCCAAAATATATAAAGCAAACTCTAACAGCATTGAAAAGAGAAATAGCTCCACAATAATAGTGGGAGACTTCAACACACCACTTTTGGTGAAAGAAAAAATATCCAGAAAGAAGCTCAATAAAGATACAGATGATCTAAATGCCACAATCAACCAACTTGATCTCATAGACATATATCAGAACACTCCACCCAACAGCAGCCAAGTATACTTTCTTTTCCAATGCACATGGAACATTCTCCAGAAAAAAACACATATTAGTACACAAAGCAAGCCTAATCAGAATCCTTAAATTTTGAAATATGAAGCATCTTTTCTGACCATGAAGCCATAAAAGTAGAAATCAATAACAGAAAAAGCAAGGAAAAAAAATCAAATACATGGAAACTGAAAAACACCTTACTCAAAAACTACAGGTTTACAGAAGAAATCAAGGATGGTATAAAGTAATTCGCAGGATCAAATGAGAATGAAAATGCATCCTACAAGAACCTTTGGGACACAGCAAAAACAGCGGTGAGAGGTCAAATTATAGCAATAAATGCACACATACAAAAAGAAGAAAGTGCCCAAATCAAAACATTAACCCTACAACTCAAACAAATAGAAAGAAGGCACAAAAGTAGCCCTCACACACCAGAAGAAAGGAAATAATAAAAACTAGAGCAGAATTAAATGAAATAGGGAATAGAAAAACAGTTGAAAGAGTCAACAAGAACAAAAGCTGGTTCGTTGAAAAGATCAACAAAACCAATAAACCGTTGGCCAAACGGACAAAAGAAAAACAGGAGAAGAAGCAAATAACCCGAATAAGAAATGAAATGAGTGATATCACCACAGACCCAACTGAAATTAAAAGAGTCATAACAGAATACTATGAAAAACTGTGCTGCAGCAAATTTGAAAACCTTGAGGAAATGGACAATTTTCTAGAAACACACTACCTACCAAAACTAACACAAACAGAGGTAGAACTAAATAAACCTATATAAAAAAGAAGAGATTGAAGGGGTAATTTAAAAATTCCCAACAAAAAAAAACAGCCCTGGCCCTGATGCCTTCACTGGAGAATTCTTCTAATCTTTCAGAGAAGAGTTAACACCACTACTACTAAAGGTATTTTGGAGCACAGAAAAGGATGGAGTACACCCTAACTTATTCCATGAAGCCAGCATAACCCCGATCTGAAAACCAGGTAAAGACACCACAAAAAAAGAAAATTACAGACCAATATCCAAGGTCACACGATACCTAAGAGCCCAAGAGACAGAAAGGGCCACATGAACCAGAGACCTACATCATCCTGAGACCAGAAGAACTAGTTGGTGCCCAGCCACAATCGATGACTGCCCTGACAGGGAGCACAACAGAGAACCCCTGAGGGAGCAGAAGAATAGTGGGATGCAGACCCCAAATTCTCATAAAAAGACCATACTTAATGGTCTGACTGAGACTAGAGGAATCCCAGTGGTCATGGTCCCCAAGCCTTCTCTTGGCACAGGACAGGAACCATTCCCGAAGACAACTCATCAGACATGAAAGGGACTGGACAGTGGGTAGGAGAGAGATGCTGATGAAGAGTGAGCTAATTATATCAGGCGGACACTTGTGACTGTGTTGGCATCTCCTGTCTGGAGGGGGGATGGGAGGATAGAGAGAGTTGGAAGCTGGCAAAATAGTCACAAAAGGAGAGACTGGAAGGGCTGACTCATTAGGGGGAGAGCAAGTGGGAGTACGGAGTAAGGTGTATATAAACTTATATGTGACAGTCTGACTTGATTTGTAAACATTCACTTGAAGCTCAATAAAAGTTAATAATAAAAAAAAAGACAACATATGGACTAGGAAAAAATTTTTGGTTACAACATATCCGATCGGGGTATAATCTCTAAAACCTACAAGATACTGCAAAACTTTAACCACAAAAAGACAAATAACCCAGCTAAAAATGGGCAAAGGATATGAATATCTTCACCAAAGAAGATATTCAGGCAGCTAACAGATACTTGAGGAAATGTTCACGATCATTATTTATTTGAGAAATGCAAATCAAAACTACAATGAGATACCATCTCACCCCAGTAAGGATAGCATTAATCCAAAAAACATAAAATAAATGTCGGAGAGATTATGGAGAGACTGGAACACTTGTACACTGCTGGTAGGAATGTAAAATAGTACAACCACTTTGGAAATTAATTTGGCTCTTCCTTAAAAAGCTAGAAATAGAACTACCATATAATCCAGCAGTCCCACTCCTTGGAATATATCCTAGAGAAATAAGAGCCATCACACGAATAGATATATGCACACGCATGTTCATAGCAGCATTGTTCACAATAGCAAAAAGATGGAAACAACCTAGATGTCCATCAACAGATGAATGGATAAACAAATTATGGTATACTCATACAATGGAATACTATACAATGATAATGAACAACAATGAACCCTTGAAACATCTCACAACATGGATGAATCTGGAAAGCATTATGCTGAGTGAAATTAGTCAGTCGCAAAAGGACAAATATTATCTGAGACCATTATTATAAGAGCTCAAGAAAAGGTTTAAACAGAAGAAAACATTCTTTGATGGCTACAAGGGTCTGGAGGAAGGGAAAGGGGATTAGCCAACTAGATACTAGACAAGAATTACCTAAAGTGAAGGGAAGGACAACACGCAATACAGGCGAAGTCAGCACCACTGGACTAAACCAAAAGCTAAGAAGTTTCCTGAACATAACCAAACACTTCGAGGGAGAGAATAGCAGGGGTAGGGATCTGGGGACCATGGTTTTGGGGGATATCTAGGTCAACTGGCATAACAAAGTTTATTAAGAAAATGTTCTGCATCCCACTTTGGTGAGTGGTGTTTGGGGTCTTAAAAGCTAGCAAGCGGCCATCTAAGATGCATCAATTGGTCCTAACCCACCTGGAGCAAAGGAGAATGAAGAACACCAAAGACACAGGGAAAATATTAGCCCAAAAGACAAAAAGGGTTGCATAAACCAGAGACCCCCAACAGCCTGTGACCAGAAGAACTAGGTGATGCCCAGCTACCACCAATGACCACCCTGACAGGGAACACAACAGAGAGTCCCTGACAGAGCAGGAGAAAAATGGGATGCAGAACCCAAATCCACTTAAAAAGACCAAACTTAATGGTCTGACTGAGACTAGAGCAACCCCAGAAGACATGACCACTGGACTCTTTCTTAATCCAGAACTAAACCCATTCCCGAAGCCAACTCTTCAGACAAAGATTAGACTGGACTATAGTACATAAAATAATGCTTGTGAAGAATGTGCATCTTAGTTCAAGTAGTTCAAGTACATACAGGAGGCTAAATGGGCAGCTCCTGTCCAGCGGCAAGATGAGAAGGCAGAAGGTGATAGGAGCTGGTTTAATGGACAAGGGAAATCCAGGGTGGAACCAAGGAGTGTGCAGTCACATTACAGGTGTGTAAATTTCTGTATGAGAAAATTACTTGAGCTGTAAATTTTCACCTAAAGCACAATAAATAAATAAATAAAATTTTAAAGATGGCATGGTGGGAGATGGCAGGTGGGAGTGGGGAAGACCCAGAGTAGCTGTGGGCCAGTGGCTCTCTAGCTGAGGCAGTGTGTCATGGCCCAGCAGGTAGGGATGGGACTAGGTGGGAGGGAGAAAGAAAATGAAGAAAGGGAAAACAAGAAAAAATATGTAAAATAAAATTTTAAAATGGCGTGGTACAAGCTGGCAGGCAGGGTTGGGGCAGACCCAGGGTCATGATGGGCCAGTGGCTCTCTAGCTGAGGCAACACATTGTGGCCCAATAGGAAGGGATGTAAGTAGCATACAGGGCTAGATGGGGGCGGGGGGAGGTAAAGGAAGAAAGGGATGAAGGAAAAAAAGGTATAGCAAGAGTTGTAGGGTATGGGTGGGGCTGACCTGGGGTGGTGGCAGGCTGATTGCTCTTTAGTTAAGCAGCATGAAGTGACCTGTCAGGAAGCATTGGAGGTGGTGTATGGGGCCAGGTGGGAGGGAGAAAGAAAAGGAAGAATGGAAAAGAAAAGTTTTTAATGGCATGGCATGAACCGCAGGTAGGGGCTGGATTGACCTGGGGTGGCAGGGGGCCAGTGGCTCTCTAGCTGAGAAACACAGCATGGCCCATTAGGAAGAGGTGGAGGTGGTGTACAAGGCTAGGTGGGAAGGTAAAAGAAATGGAAGAAAGGGGAAAAAATGGCACAGCAGGAGCTGGCTAGCGGGAAAGAGTAGAACGGGGTGGTGATGGGACAGTGGCTCTCTAGCTGAGCAGGATGGCATGCCCCATCAGGAAGGGGTGGAGGTGGTGTAAGAGGCAAAAGGTTTAAGGGCAAGAAAGTGTGCTTCTCTGTCTCCTGTTGGGAGCGCCATGAAGTTGCCTTCCTGTACTCCTTGTCTGAGGTAATTGCTGGCAGTGCTTCATGATAATTATGCTGCGCTGTGTTAGTTAGCAGAGGACTTCTACTCCTTATCTCCCCTCGTTCTCTGTTTTCTGTCGGTTTCTTCTTCCATTCGGTGTTTGATATAATCCTTTATCCTTTCATTTCATTCTTAGGGTTCCAAGATTGACGTTTGTAACTGTTTTACTTAGTTTTTCCGGTCTTTGCTACAGAAGGTCGACATGGTGCGTCTGTCTACAGCACCATGTTGGCTCCTTTGCTGACCTTCTACTTTACCAAGCATGATGTCCTTCTCCAGGGACTAATCCCTCCTGATAACACATCCAAAGTATGTGAGATAGCATCTTGCCATCCTCACTTCTAAGGAGCATTCTGGCTATGCTTCTTCCAATACAGATTTGTTTGTTTTTCTGGTAGTCCATGGTATATTCAGTAGTCTTTATCAACACCATAATTCAAAGGCATCAATTCTTCTTCAGTCTTCCTTATTCATTGTCCAGTTTTCACATGCAAATGAGGCAATTGAAAATGCTGTGGCTTGAATGAGGTGCTCCTTAGCCCTCAAAGTGACATCTTTGCTTTTTAACACTTGAAAGAGGCCTTTTGCAGCAGATTTGCCCAAAGCAATGTATCATTTGATTTCTTGACTGCTGCTTCCATGGGTATTGATTGTGGATCCAAGTAAAAAGAAATCCTTGACAACTTCAATCTTTGCCCAGTTTATCATGATTTTACCCAGTTTATCATGATTTTGGTTAGGAATAGAATATCAGCACCAAAATACCTCCAGGCATCATTCATGAGAAGCCATTGGGGACAGCTTGGCCCAAAGGAAAAACTATGGCAAACTTGAAATATTTGCGGTGCACAGAAATTCCCTAGTCCCTTTCTACTGAATGGAATCATGAATTATTTACAATAACCATCATATAACAACTTAATGACTTTGAGATTGTAAAGTACCCTATTAATGTTTTAAGCATTTCCCTTTATTTTAACATGAGTAAATTATTTAGGCAATGTTAAAATGCTTTATGCTTTGACTAATGAGTACAGAAACTGTATATCATATCTTATTTTAATTGGCTGTTTACCTTATCCTGTGGAAATCATACATTCATTATTTCAGACGTAATTAACTATGCATATACTCCCTGATGGATCTGCGTGCCATTTTTACATAAGATCTAGTCATTAAAACACATATCTGTGAAAATAATTGTTACTTGGAAAATGTCACATTTTCCTTCAATAAGGAGCTAGATTTCCACCTAGAGGCTGTGCCAAATATTTACCACATCTCTTCCTTCCATCTATTTCACTTGGCCTATCTAAACAACCCTTGTGTTTGGTTTCTGACTACCTTACACTCTCATTCAACAGATCCTTCCAGAATCCAAACTGCACCAGGACAACAAAAGGTTCATAGTGATAAAGAAGCATCTCCCCAGTGAGGCTTTCTCTTCCCTAGTGGCATGGACCCTCCAGGAAAGGAATGAGCCCTGAAGCACAGTACTCCTTGTGTCATCCTCATAATCCATTACTCTAATCCATCCTACTAACTAAATGATGTCTTGTGATAAACTGGACTTTGACTGATTCAAAAGTTTAAACTATTTCCCAGGGTTGTATTGATGGAGTACAAAGTGAAAGGTCACTCAGACCCTCTCTTGATATTTTTGTAGCACCTCATATTTGTATAGCAAATTAGGGTTCTATTTAGTGCATGTATTCCTCAAAACATCAGTGGGAAATGGGGAAAATTGGAGTAGCTGTATTTTCTATAAGATTCAGACCCAAACTAGGTTTTCTAAGGCCACTGTCTATGCCTTAGGAAGAACCTACCTAAAAAAAAAAATTATTTCTTTATTAAAGGTCTTTAAAGAAAAATATTCTACAGTCTTCTGCAGAAAGCTGCCTTACTATTTAATAATCTGTGGAAGTCCAGGGTTTCTTTCTAAGGGATCCTCAGAATAGTTTCCCAAAATTAGAGGTAAATGAAAATGATAAGCACAATTTATGTATGAAGTAGGGTTGTTTTTGTTTTTCCTTAAATGAAAATGCCTCTCCCCTACCACAAAATACGTACAATTCCCTTCGACTATTGTAATTAAATTTCAAATGCCTAAAGAAGCTAACATAAAAAGTAAGTGAGCTGGGTATAATACAATGGAGAGTGTTAGTGTTTCTTTTAAACTAGAGGAATCCAGTCTCATGTAAAAGTTTTCAGAGTTATATTTCTTAAAAACATTGGAATCTCCAAAGAGTACTTACAAGCTTTCAACTTGTAGCTAGAATCTAAATGAAGATTGATTTCACTTTTAATTCTGTGTAGAGGAATCCATCTTTCTCTTTGTTCTTTTATTTAATGTTCACAAAACAAACGTTTTCTAGAATTTTAAAAACAATTTATAGCAGGTAAAATTACTACCTGGGAGTAAAACAGTAGCTCTGAAGAACTACAAAAGGCTTAAAACTTTTTCCAGTCATTTTGGGGGTCACTAAAGTTAAACTACAGAAGGAGCCCTGGTGGCACAGTAGTTAAGAGTTTGGCTGCTAACCCAAAGGTCAGCAGTTTGAATCCACCAGCCACTCCTTGAAAACTCTATAGGACAGTTCTAGTCTCTCCTGTAGCGTTGCTATGAGTTAGAATCAACTCAATGGCAACGGGTTTGATTTTTGATTTTAAAGTACAGAAGAGGCTGTATGGTTAAGTGGTAGAATTCTCTCCTTCCATGTGGGAGACCTGGGTTCAATTGCTGGCTGATGATCCTTAAGCACAGCCACCACCTATCTGACTTGTTGCTATTATGCAAGGACTCTTCCAGATTAAGATAGACTATGAAAAATGGCCTGGGAATCTACTTCCAAAAATCAGCCAATGAAAATACTCTGGATAACAATGGTCTTAACCCATCTTGCATGTGGGCACCTTGAGTCTGGGAGCCAACTTAAAGGTAGCTAACAACAACAGTGAAGAGCATAAGGAGTCCCTGGGTTGTGCAAATGGCATTCGGCTGCTAACATTTTGAAAATTTGAGTCTATCCAGAGGTGCCTCAGGAGGAAAGCCTAGCAATCCACTTCCAAAACAATCAGCCATTGAAAACGGTACTTTGACACACAGGGAGTAGCCCTTAATTGGAGTCAACTCAGTAGCTGGTAAAGTGCCTAAGGTTTTATTTTTTTAATGTAAGAGGAAAAAAAAAATAATCCCCTGTACCTTCTTAGGGAGACTCAATTCCTCAATGTTTTATTAAACATAGTTTTTATCACAAGTTTTTGCTGATTTTTAACCTAACAGTTTAAGGGCTCACTGAATGACTCCTTGAGACATTAGACAGAAGAGGTCTCCTTGCCTCAAAGTCGACCATTTCTTTTAAGGTTATGCAGGTTATAGAATGTGAAACTCAATCTCAAAAAACAGAATGGAATCATACATAGATAGTTGAATATGAAAGAAAGCTAAGGGTATATGTGGTGTGATTTCTTTACAAAGCACAGAGGGTGAGATCTGACCTATGCTTTCAGAGAAATCTGGGATCAAACCCAACCTTTTGTCCTTATTTGTGTTTTAACACTGGGCAAGTCACCTATCCTCCTGGAGCCCAGTATCCACAATGATAAAATAATGGAAATAATCCTGGGTGTAATGCAACGTAGGTGGTGGGAGTGAGGATTTAGTATGAAATGCTGTGCTCCATGATTGCTGAGATGTAATGTCGGAGCGACTACATAGAGGATTATGAGGTATCCCAGACGAGACTTCATTTTGCATGGAGTATTGAGGCTTGAACAAGACATACTTTCTACAAAAAGTGGCAAAGTAGATGCTGGCACTAGTGGTGTATAGTTTCAGGATAATGGAATTGGTGTTTTTCCCGTAGATTAATGTATTCTATTGCAGGAACACAATGCCAGACATATCTAGAAAAATTGGTGGAAAGGGACGCTACAGAATAGAATTCATGCAGAGTTACTCCATGGAAGAAAAGCCCCATCCTTTCTTACCTCCTCATCTCCCTAGGTCCCTGTCCAATTCACGGCACCTGATACCCTTTTATTGCTTTCATTCAGGTGCAACTCCTGGAAGTGACTGGTTAATTTACTATTATTTTAACAATTAAAACAGTTAAAATTGTAAATTTTCTTTAACCCTGCGATGATACCATTAGCCAAGCATTTGTTAATTGGGATGCTAATAAACAAAACCAAACTCTTTGCCTTTGAGTTGATTCTGACTTATAGGGCCTCTATAGGACAGAGTAGAACTGCCCCATAGGGTTTCCAAGGAGCAACTGGTGGATTCAAACTGCCGACCTTTTGGCTAGCAGTTGGGCTCTTAACCACTGTGCCACCAGGGCTCCATATGCTAATAAAAGTAATGAAAAAATTACCTAGATGTAAATCCCCTTTTTATTTCTTGTTTTTAAATTTTCTTTGCTAATTTTCCTGTTTTATTTTATTCAGCTGAATAAATGCTATTTCATATATCTATACTGACATAGATACAGAGATAGAAAATGAAGCACCCTTCTCCAGATTTTTATGTGATTGTTTTTATGCTGTTAAGATATGGGTGCCATTGAGTTTATTGCAAATCATAGTTATAGGACAGAGTAGAACTGTCCCATAACATTTTGAAGGCTGTAAATCTTTATGGAAGCAGACTGCCACATCTTTCTCCAGAGGAACAGCTGGTGGGTTTGAACTGCCCACCTTTGGGTTAGCAGCTGAGCACTTTAACCACTGCACATCCAGTGCTCCTTTTAACATATAGGATCATCTTCCACATCCATAATTACCACTTACATTTTACTATTGTATCTATAAATTGAGAGCTTTTTGTAGGTTCTATCTTTATCTATAAATTGGGTGCATTACATTAATTACTTTTATATTCTGAGCTAACATCTATGCTGTTTTAAAATATATGTATATATACATATGTGTATATAAAATATAACCGTACATTTGACAGGTAAGATACAGTGAAACCTGTGAAAGCCAGAACTCAATAGTACTGCCTTGTTTTTCTGGATCTCACAGGTTTTCTTCCTTTGATAGAGTACAGTCTTACTACTTTTCTGTGGCTCTATTTTAGGGGAAAATATTTGAGTTTTCCTTCTCTGACAGGTTTCTGCCTTACACAGATTCCAGCTTTTGTAGGTTTTACTGTAGTATTGTATCGGTTCAAGTTAATTTATGATGGGTTTCTGTTTATCTTTTTTTTTTTCATTATTGTGTGCTTCTATTTTAATTTTGTTTTCTTATTGTTTTTCTTCTCAAGTTGAATTATTTATTTTTCATTCTTCTTTAACAATGAAATAATTTAAATCCATGAGCTTTCCTTGAGTATAAATTTGGCTGCTGTCCCTATATTTTGATAATTATTGTTCTCGATATTAAGATTATAATGAACTCCATTTTAAAAATTTAAACCATTTTATGCTAATTTTTGTATCCTCAACTCCTAGCAGAAAGCTTAAAATTTGTAAGTTTTGAACAAATGTTTTATGAATGAATAAATTTATAATTTAGTCATTGTGTAAGTTCATATACTGTGTGTGTGTATATCACACACCTAGTGAGAAAAGGATTTTTTTTAACTAAGAAAAAAATAAATAAATACCCATTATTTCCCCATATTTATGTACAAAATTATAACATGACATCTTTAAAGGATATATAGCCTGTATCATTTTATCCTGAAACTACCATCTAAATAGGAACTTACTTTGTGAATACCTCTTATTTTATATTGGATGAAATTCTGTTTTCTATAGCAGACTGTTAGTATTTCTGAACCATAAAATAAATGGATCTAGAATTTCTAATTTTTGCAGGAGAATATTAAAAGAAATGGCCAGAGCTTTATTCCCAGTGGTTACCTTGCCAGCAAATGGATCGGTGAGCAAAGAAAGAGACAAAGTGGCATCAGGAGGTAAGGAAAGGAGCTCACAAAGAGACCCAAGTAAAGAGAGACTGTCTTTATCGTCTCCTTTAGATGCATCCCAGGTCTTATCACATTTTATGGACCCTGAAATCCTAATTGAGGACATCTGTTTAACAGTCAATGAATCAAACAAATGATTCCCAGAGGATTCTACAATCTCTAAGTTTGCCTTGCAATTTGTGTCAAATGATTTAAGTGGATTCACTACCTAAATGTGAGCCCCCTGAAAAAAGGCATAATGTCTGCCTATGCCTCTGGGGGGAATTCTTTGCTGTCATGTCTCCATGACCAAATTCTGTCTTCACCTGAAAACCAACTGAACGCTTTTGAACGATCGTGGAAAGTAGAACAGTTATTTACAACAAATTTGACTAAGTGGTTTAAATTTAAACTAGACCACTGAATAATTTCCCATCTTTCTTTTAGAACGGTGATAGGCAAACTTTTTCTCTAAAGGGCCAGATAGTAAATATTTTAAGCTTTGCAGGCCATGCAGTCCTTCTTGTAAGTACTTAACCAAGCCTCATAGAACAAAAGCAACCACAGACAATAATAAACAAAAGGATGTGAATGTGTTCCAATAAAACTTTATTAAAAAAAAAAAGACAGCTGGATTTGATACCCCTCCCCAGCAGTAATGTGCCACCCCTGTTGTCAAGCATAAACCCAAAAAAACCAAACCCATGGC
This sequence comes from Elephas maximus indicus, assembly GCF_024166365.1. NCBI lineage: Eukaryota > Metazoa > Chordata > Mammalia > Proboscidea > Elephantidae > Elephas > Elephas maximus. The sequence continues at coordinate 25,554,738 of NC_064838.1, forward strand.
CATCAAGTTGTTCCCAACTCATAGTGAGTCTGTGGTAGACAAAGTCAATTGTAATTTGAATAATTGCAGTAAAAGCTACAATAATAGAAAAGCAAGGATGTTTTAACATGTTTTATTCAGACTTTAAATCTGCATTTCCCAAAATTACCTGTCCCCTACATAAGTAGATTCAGACAGCACAGACTTAAAAGAAAGAAAAAAGAGAAGTGGTGGCAACTGTGTTCTCTCTTATTGATCGTTTGATTAGAAATGAAGACTCTCCAAATTCTATGTTTATGGACCAATGTGGTGCCTTCATTTTATATAAATAAAGCATTAATGCCCCCAGAAACTTTCTAATTCTGAAGATATTCAAGAAATGTTTAAGCATTCTTTCTAAGATATTTCAAGCAATTTCTACATTCTAACAGTGTTTATTTAATCAATTTTATTAACAATTATTTCCACAAAAAAATACATAATTATGTCTCAGCAAATTTCTCATATTTTTGAGAGTTAAATATGTGTGCCTTAGATTAGATTTTATTCTTATTATTATTTAAAACATTTGATATACATAGTACAGGACAAACATTGCACATATAAGTTATTTTCTTTCCCAAGTTAAAAAAAAAAATCCACACAAAAGAATATAGAGACATCCATTCATTCATTCAATAAACATTTATTCTTTTACTTTTACTTTTTATTTGTGATGTGAAGTCATTGGGCATTTTGAGGAGATGTGGGTGCACTATAGTATGGACAAGTGACCATTGGCCAGCAAGGCTGAAAGCACAGTGACCAGTTTGGAGGGTATTGCAGTAAATCTGAAATAGATGATAATATCTTGGGCTAGATTTCAGTAGACCTGGTAGGAATTGATCATATTCTGGATATATTTTTAATAGAGAACTAACAAGTACTGCTGGTAGAGTGGATGCAAGGTGTGAGAGAACAAAAAGTTGATGGTGCTGTATGGTTTCTGACCTGTGCAATTCATGAAACAGAGTTGATATGAATTGAGATGCATGGACTATGTGAGAAGCCTTGAGAGTTGGGGAGAAAAGAAGTAGTTTTATTTTAGATATGGTTAGTTAAAATAACAGTAGGTTTTCTTTGTCAACTAGGCTAGGGTACAGTTCCCAGTTAGTTAATAAATGTTAATCTAGGCATTGCTGTGAAGGTATTTTGAAGATGTAATTACATTCCATAATCAGTTGACATTAAGGAGAGCATCGTATATAATCTGTATGGGTGAGATTCAATCAATTGAAAGGCAGAGATGAGCCTTCCCTAAAAAAAGATTCAATGCCTTCTGTGGACAACAGCTTCAACCCATGAACGAGAGTTTCATCTTGCCCTTCTTAATGGTCTGCCATATGGCTTTCTGAATTTCCTAGCCAATGCCTACAATCACATAAATGAATTCTTTGCAATAAATCTCTTAACACTGTCTCCTCCTATTGATCCTGCCCCTCTAGTTGATCTCTGACTGATATGTGTGTCAACAAGAAGTTGGATATACAAGTCTGTATTAGAGGATGAGCCAAGGCTGGAGATAGAAATGTGGAATTCGTGAGCATATAGATGTTAACTGTAGCCCTGAGATTGGACAAAATTATCTGCTCAATAAGTAGACACAGAAAGTCTGAGAACTAAGCTCTGGGGCAATCTGAGAAGTAGAATTAAGGAGGTTTAGAACAAAAGGCAAAGGAGTTGAAGATTACCAGTGATATGGAAACAGACCCAAAGAAAGTAAAGTTCTAGAAGCCAAATGAAAAAAAGTGTTTCAAAGGGGAAGGGATGATAAACTTAAGAATGAGAAAGAAATCTTAAAGGAGTCAAAAAGTACAAAGTGAGATGGGACCAAGATGGCTGACTAGGTAGAAGCTTCTGCCAATCCCTCTTGCAACAAAGACTCGAAAAAACAAGTGAATCAATTACATATATGATAATCTATGAACACTGACCATCAAATGCAGAACTAAGGAGTTGACCTGAGTGACAGGGAGGGAAAAGCTGCATGCTGAAGCAGCGACTGCTTCCGGAGCCGGTGTCCCACACCACAGCCTTGTGCTGTCGCTGTTCCCTGGTGCCAGAGCCGTGGGGCTGATTGCAACGTACTGAGATGGGGCAAGCACGGGACGCAGCCCTAACCCCCTGAAGTAGCCTCGGCAGAGACCCAGCCAGTGCACACAGGCTTCACACCAATGCAGCTGACAGGAGAATGAGAAACCACGGGGAAGCAGCAACTGATTTTGGAGCCAGGAGCCAGGATCCCAGTCAGAAAACCTTGGCACTGGGCTTTGGACTAAGTGCAGAGGAGCTGATCATAGCTTCCTGAGATGATGCAAGCACAGGATACAGCCCTAACCCCTGGAGTAACCTCGGTGGAGACCCAGCCAGCACATGCAGGCTGCACACTGATGCGGCTGAAAAGAGAACAAGAAACCACGGGGAAGCAGCAACTGGTTTTGGAGCCTGGAGTGCAGCGTCCCAGCCAGTATACCTTGGTGCTGGTCTTTGGACTATGTGCGGAGGAGCTGATCACAGCTTCCCGAGACAGTGAAAGCACGGGGTGCAGCCCTAACATTTGGGGGCAATCTAGACCTAGCCAGTGCACACAGGCTACATGCCCTCTGGAATCTCAGATAAAACAGTCCTCACCAAACAAGATAAGAAACTTTGTCTATATTGCTGCAGTACTCTCTCCTATCTATCTGATCCCTCCCCTCCCTGCCCCAGCCAGCTTCATTAACATTGGAATTTCCTGGGCCAGGCAGTAAAGTGCTCTGTGGGTTTTTCTTTTTCTTTTTCTAACCCATTCTCCTGGGCTGAGAGAAGCAGCAATTAAAAATCGGGGGGGAAAATCCTTCTCTGACTTCCCTAAACTGGAATAATAATACAGAACCAGCTCCAGCAAGCTTGAGAGATCCCCAGTCCTTGGGTTTCATCCCTACAGGAAACCAGGTGGCTGTTACAATCCAAAGGCAATTCTGATAGAGATCTGACTGTAATTGTTTTAGCTGAGCAGTGGAAAGGCAAGTTTTGGAGGTCTGATACCGCTCTACCTATTAAACAGAGCCCTCACCAATCCACAGCAGGGAACTGAAGGCTGAAGATCCACCCACACCACCTAGCTACCTGCTACAGGGATCTGAGGATAGTGACACCTACCAATATTTAGAGGTACAAGCATTGGGTGCCTAAGGTACAACTGCAGAGCCCACTCACCAGACATCCCTAGAGAATAGAGACACTGCTACCTCACTGGCATGTGGGGGAAGGCTGTCAGCATCCTGCCCTCCTTGGAGTGTAATCCCCTGCCGCTGCTAAAATCTGGTGAATACAACCATCACCACTAATCCTCTAAGTTAGTAAGAGACAGCCTACACCACACATTAGGTGACCCACTCTCAGGACACCCAAGCTGATTCTATTCAAGAACAGTGAAAGGACTCATAGGCCCATATATCTGGTAACAGCTCAAACCAGCTGGTAATAGGACATAAGTGATTCAAAGGCTACAACAATCAAGATAGTGCAATCTAGCAGCCCATCTGGGTGAACTGAAACAAAACAAGAAGATAAGACTCAGTGAGAAAATATAAAATAAATCATTACAATATCTTATAGATGGCTCAGAGACAGCAGTCGACATCAAATCACATAAAGAAGCAGACCATGATTGTTTCTACAAACCCCCAAATCAAAGAATCAAAATCTTTCCTAAATAAAGACACATCCCTGGAATTGCCACATGTAGAATATAAAAAACTAATATACAGAATGCTTCACGACATCAGGGATGACCTCAGAAATGAAATAAGGCAATTTACAGAAAAAGCCAAGGAACACACTGATAAAGAATTTGAAAAAAATCTAAAAGATTATTCAAGAACATAGTGAAAAAATTAATAAGCTGCAAGAACCCATAGAGAGACAGCATTCAGAAACCCAAAAGATTAACAATAAAATTATAGAATTAGACAACTCAATAGGAAGTCAGAGGAGCAGAATCGAGGAATTGGACTGCAGAGTGGGGGAGTTGGAGGATAAGGCAAATAATGCCAATAAAGTTGAAGAAAAATCAGATAAAAGAATTAAAAAAAATGAAGAAACCCTAAGAATCACGTGGGACTCTATCAAGAAGAATAACTTGCATGCGATTGGAGTTCCAGAACAGGAGGGGATAACAGAAAATACAGAGAGAATACGTGAAGATCTGTTGGCAAAAAACTTCCCTGGCATCGTGAAAGATGAAAGGATATCTATCCAAGATGCTCATAGAACCTCATACAAGATGGATCCTAAAAGAAAATCACCAAGACATATTATCATCAAACTTGCCAAAACCAAACATAAAGAGAAAATTTTAAAAGCAGCCAGGGATAAACAAAAAGTCACCCACAAAGGAGAATCAATGAGAATAAGTTCAGACTACTCAGCAGAAACCATGCAGTCAAGAAGGCAATGGGATGACATATATAGAGCACTGAAGGAGAAAAACTGCCAGCCAAGAATCATATAGCCAGCAAAACTCTTTCTTAAATATGAAGGTGAAATTAAGACATTTACAGATAAACACAAGCTGAGAGAATTTGCAAAAACCAAACCAAAGCTACAAGAATTACTAAAGGAAATTCTTTGGTCAGAAAATCAATAATATCAGATACCAAAACAACACAAGGTCACAGAACAGAACATCCTGATATCAACTCAGATAGGGAAATCACAAAAACAAAATAAGATTAATTTTTTAAAAAAGCTCAAAACAGGGAATCATTGATGTCATTATGTAAAAGATTACAATAATCAAAAAAAAAGGGACTAAACACAGGAGGCATAGATTTTGCATATGAAGAGGAAACCAAGGCGATATAGGACAACACAAGTTAGGTTTTTACTTAGAAAAACAGGAGTATAAATATTAAGGTCACCACAAAGAAGCCTAACAATTCCATACTTCAAAATAAAAACCAAGATAAGCATAATGACTCAGGAAAAATAAATTCAACTGCTATGAAAATGAGGAGCACACAATTTACAAAGAAAAAATTCTCAGCACAAGAAAGTGTAAAGCTGAACTTGTCAACAACACACAAAAAAGGCATCAAAATGACAGCACTAAACTCATACTTATCTATAATTATGCTGAATGTAACTGGACTAAATGCACCATTAAAGAGACAGAGAGTCGCAGACTAGATTGAAAAAACGACCCATTAATATGCTGCCTTACGAGAGACACACCTTAGACTTAGAGATACAAATAAACTAAAACTCAAAGGATGGAAAAAAATATATCAAGCAAACAACAATCAAAAAAGAGCAGAAGTGGCAATATTAATTTCTGACAAAATAGATTTTAAAGTTAAATCCACCACAAAGGATAAAGAAGGACACTATATAATGATTAAAGAGACAATTTACCAGGGAGATATAACCATATTAAATATTTATGCACCCAATGACAGGGCTGCAAGATACATAAAACAAACTTTAACACATTTGAGAAGAGAGATAGGCAGCTCCACAATTATAGTAGGAGACTTCAACAGACCACTTTCAGTGAAGGACAGGACATCCAGTAAGAAGCTCAATAGAGATTCAGAAGATCTAATTGCTACAATCAACCAACTTGATCTCATAGACTTATACAGAACACGCCACCCAACAGCTACAAAGTATACTTTTTTTTTCTAGTGCACATGGAACATTCTCTAGAATAGATCACATATTAGGTCATAAAAAAAACCTTTACAGAATCCAAACCTTTGAGATATTACAAAGTATCTTCTCAGACCAAAAAGCCATAAAAGTAAAAATCAGTAACAGAAAAATCAGGTAAAAGAAATCAAATACTTGGAAACTGAACAATACCCTCCTGAAAAAAGACTGGGTTATAGAAGACATTAAGGAGGGAATAAAGAAATTCATAGAATGCAACGAGAATGAAAACACTTCCTATCAAAACCTCCGGGACACAGCAAAAGCAGTGCTCAGAGGTCAATTTATATCGATAAATGCACACATACCAAAAGAAGAAAGCCAAAATCAGAGAACTGTCCCTACAACTTGAACAAATAGAAAGTGAGCAACAAAAGAATCCATCAGGCACCAGAAGAAAACAAATAATAAAAATTAGAGCTGAACTAAATGAATTAGAGAACAGAAAAAACAATTGAAAGAAAACAAAGCCAAAAGATGGTTCTTTGAAAAAATTAACAAAATTGATAAACCATCAGCCAGCCAGACTCTCTAAAGAAATACAGGAAAGGAAACAAATAACCCAAATAACAAATGAGATGGGCAATATTACAACAGACCCAACTGAAATTAAAAGAATCATATCAGATTACTATGAGAAATTGTACTCTTAACAAATCTGAAAACTAGAAGAAATGGATGAATTCCTAGAAACATACTACCTACCAAAACTAACACAAACAGAAGTAGAACAACTAAATAGACTCATAACAGTAAAAGAGATTGAAAAGGTAATCAAAAAACTTCCGGGAAAAAAAAAAAAAAGCCATGGCCCGGATGGCTTCACTGCAGAGTTCTACCAAACTTTCAGAGAAAAGTTAACACCACTACTAAAGGTGTTTCAAAGCTTAGAAAATGATGGAATACTACCTAACTCATTCTATGAAGCCAGCATATCCCTGATACCAAAACCAGGTAAAGACAGCACAAAAAGGGAAAATTACAGACCTATATTCCTCATGAACATAGATGCAAAAATCCTCAAAAAAATTCTAGCCAATAGAATTCAACAACATATCAAAAAAATAACCACCATGACCAAGTGGGATTCATAAGGTTGGTTCAATATTAGAAAAACAATTAATGTAATCCAGCAGATAAATAAAACAAAAGGTAAAAACCACATGATCTTATCAATTGATGCAGGAAAGGCATTTGACAAAGTCCAACACCCATTCATGATAAAATCTCTCAGCAAAATAGGAACTGAAGGAAAATTCCTCAACATAATAAAGGGCATTTATACAAAGCCAACAGCCAACACCATCCTAAATGGAGAGAGCCTGAAAGCATTTTCCTTGAGAACCGGAACCAGAGAAGGATGCCCTTTATCACCACTCTTCTTCAACATTGTGCTGGAGGTCATAGCCAGAGCAATTAGGCTAGACAAAGAAATAAAGGGCATCCAGATTGGCAAGGAAGAAGTAAAATTACCTCTATTTGTAGACAACATGATCTTATACACAGAAAACCCTAAGGAATCCTCCAGAAAACTACTGAAACTAATAGAAGAGTTCAGCAGTGTATCAGGTTACAAGATAAACATACAAAAATCAGTTGGATTCCTCTACACCAACAAAAAGAACATCGAAGAGGAAATCACCAAATCAATACCGTTCATGGTAGCCCCCAAGAAGATAAAATACTTTAGGAATAAATCTTACCAAAGATGTAAAAGACCTATACAAAGAAAACTACAAGGTACTACTGCAAGAAACCAAAAGGGACCTACATAACTGGAAAAACATACCTTGCTCATGGATAGGAAGACTTAACATTGTAAAAATATCTATTCTACCAAAAGCCATCTATACATACAATGCACTTCTGATTTAAATTCCAATGACATTTTTTAATGTGATGGAGAAACAAATCACCAACTTCATATGGAAGGGAAAGAAGCCCCGGATGAGTAAAGCATTACTGAAAAAGGACAAAGTGGGAGGCCTCACTCTACCTGATTTTAGAACCTATTATACAGCCACAGTAGTCAAAACAGCCTGGTACTGGTACAACAACAGACACATAGACCAATGGAACAGAAATGAGAACCCAGATATAAATCCATCCACATATGAGCAGCTGATATTTGACAAAGGCCCAGTGTCAGTTAATTGGGGAAAATATAGTCTTTTTAACAAATGGTGCTGGCATAACTGGATACCCCTTTGCAAAAAAATGAAACAGGACCCATACCTCACACCATGCACAAAAACTAACTCCAAGTGGATCAAAGACCTAAACATAAAGTCTAAAACGATAAAGATCATAGAAGAAAAAATAGGGACAACCTCAGGAGCCCTAATACAAGGCATAAACAGAATACAAAACATTACCAAAAATGCTGAAGAGAAACCAGATGACTGGGAGTTCCTAAAAATCAAACACCTATGCTAATCTAAAGACTTCACCAAAAGAGTAAAAAGACCACGTACAGACTGGGAAAAAATTTTCAACTATGACATCTCCAACCAGCGCCTGATCTCTAAAATCTACATGATTCTGCTAAAATTCAACCACAAAAAGACAACCAACCCAATTAAAAATTGGGCAAAGGATATGAACAGGCATTTCACTAAAGAAGACATTCAGGTGGCTAACAGACACATGAGGAAATGTTCTTGATTATTAGCCATTAGAGAAATGCAAATGAAAACTACGACGAGATTCCATGTCACCCCAACAAGACTGGCATTAATCCAAAAAATGCAGAATAATAAATGTTGACAACTTCAATCTTTTCTCCGTTTATCATGATGTTGCTCACTGGTCCAGTTGTAAGGATTTTTGTTTTTTTTATGTTAAGGTGTAATCCATACTGAAGGCTGTGGTCTTTGATCTTCATTAGTAAGTGCTTCAAGTCCTCCTCACTTTCAGCAAGCAAGCTTGTGTCATCTGCATAACGCAGGTTGTTAATGAGTCTTCTTCCAATCCTGATGCCCCGTTCTTCTTCATATAGTCCAGCTTCTCTTAGTATTTGTTCAGCATACAGAGATTAAATAGGTATGGTGAAAGAATACAACCCTGACGCACACCTTTCCTGACTTTAAACCAATCAGTATCCCCTTGTTCTGTCCCAACAACTGCCTCTTAATCTATGTAAAGGTTCCTTATGAACACAATTAAGTGTTCTGGAATTCCCATTCTTCGCAGTGTTACCCATAGTTTGTTATGATACACACAGTCGAATGCCTTTGCATAGTCAATAAAACACAGGTAAACATCCTTCTACTCTTCTCTGCTTTCAGCCAGGATCCTTCTGACATCAGCAATGATATCCCTGGTTCCAGGTCCTCTTCTGAAACCAGCCTGAATTTCTGGCAGTTCCCTGTCGATATACTGCTGCAGCCGTTTTTGAATGATCCTCAGCAAAATTTTGCTTGCATGTGATATTAACGATATTGTTCTATAATTTCCACATCTGGTTGGATCACGTTTCTTGGGAATAGGCATAAATATGGATCTCTTCCAGTCAGTTGACCAGGAAGCTGTCTTCCATATTTCTTGGACTAGAGGAGTGAGCACCTCCAGCACTGCATCTGTTTGTTGAAACATCTCAATTGATATTCCATCAATTCCTGGAGCCTTGTTTTTCACCAACGCCTTCAGAGCAGCTTGGACTTCTTCCTTCAGTACCATCGGTTCTTGATCATATGCCACCTCTTGAAATGGTTGAATATCAACTAATTTTTTTTGGTATAATGACTCTTTGTATTCCTTCCATCTTCTTTTGATGCTTCCTGCAATCATGATAAACAGAGAAAAGATTGAAGTTGTCAAGGATTTCATTTTACTTGGATCCACAATCAACACCCATGGAAGCAGCAGTCAAGAAATCAAAAGACACATTGCATTGGGCAAGTGTGCTGCAAAGGACCTCTTCAAAGTGTTGAAGAGCAAAGATGTCACCCTGAAGACTAAGGTGTGCCTGACCCAAGCCATGGTATTTTCAATCATATCATATGCATGTGAAAGCTGGACAATGAATAAGGAAGACCGAAGAAGAGTTGACACCTTTGAATTGTGGTGTTGGCAAAGAATATTGAATATACCATGGACTGCCAAAAGAACGAGCAAATTTGTCTTGGAAGAATTGTGGCCAGAATGCTCCTTAGAGGCAAGGATGGCAAGTGTGTCTTACATACTTTGGAGATGTTGTCAGGAGGAATGAGTCCCTGGAGAAGGACTTCATGCTTGGCAGAGTACAGGGTGTGCGGAAAAGAGGAAGACCCTCGACAAGGTGGATTGACACAGTGGCTGCAACAATGAGTTCAAGCGTAACAATGATTGTAAGCATGGTGCAGGACTGGGCAGTGTTTCGTTCTTTTGTGCATAGGGTTGCTATGAGTCGGAACCTACTCGACGACACCTAACAACAACAACAACAACAGTAAATGTTGGAGAGGCTATGGAGAGATTGGAACACTCTTACACTGCTGGTGGGAGTGTCAAATGCTGCAACCACTTTGGAAAACAATATGGTGCTTCCTTAAAAAGCTAGAAATAGAACTACCATAAGATCCAGCAACCCCACTCCTTGGAATATATCCTAGAGAAATTAGAGCCTTTACACCAACAGATATATGCATACCCATGTTTATTGCAGCACTGTTTACAATAGCAAAAACATGGAGGCAACCAAGGTACCCATTAACAGATGAATGAATAAATTATGGTATATTCACACAATGGAATACTACTCATCGATAAAGAACAGTGAGGAATCTGAGAAACATTTCATAACATGGAGGAACCTGGAAGGCATTATGCTGAATGAAATTAGTCAGCTGCAAAAGGACAAATATTGTATAAGACCACTATTACAAGAACTTGAGAAATAGTTTAAACTCAGAAGAAAACATTCTTTCATGGTTACGAGAGGGGGGAGGGAGGGAGGGTGGGGGGATCATTCACTAATTAGATAGTAGATAAGGACTACTTTAGGTGAAGGGAAAGACAGCACACAATACAGGGGAGGCCAGCACAATTGGACTAAACCAAAAGCAAAGCAGTTTCCTGAATAAACTGAACGCTTCAAAGGCCAGCGTAGCAGGGGCAGGGGTCTGGGGACCATGGTTTCAGGGGACATCTAAGTCAACTGGCATAATAAAACCTATTAAGAAAACATTCTGCATCCCACTTTGAAGAGTGGCGTCTGGGGTCTTAAATGCTAGCAAGCAGCCATCTAAGATGCATCAATCAGTCTCAACCCACCTGGATCAAAGAAGAATGAAGAACACCAAGGACGTGAGGTAATTACGAGCCCAAGAGACAGAAGGGCCACATGAACCAGGGACTATATCATCCTGAGACCAGAAGAACTAGATGGTGCCCAGCCACAACCGATGACTGTCCCGACAGGGAACACAACAGAGAACTCCTGAGGGAGCAGGAGAACAGTGGGATGCAGACCCCATATTCTCATAAAAAGACCAGACTTAATGGTCTGACTGAGACTATAAGGATCCTAGCAGTCATGGTTCCCAGACCTTCTGTAGGCCCAGGACAGGAACCATTCCTGAAGCCAACTCATCAGACATGGATTGGACTGGACAATGGGTTGGAGAGAGATGCTGATGAGGAGTGAGGTATTTGTATCAGGTGGACGCTTGAGACTATGTTGGCATCTCCTGTCTGGGGAGAGATGGGAGGGTAGAGGGGTTAGAAGCTGGCAAAATGGTCACGAAAAGAGAGACTGGAAGGAGAGATCAGGCTGTCTCATTAGGGGTAGAGTAATTGGGAGTAAGTAGCAAGGTTGTGAGAGACTGACTTGATTTGTAAACTTGCACTTAAAGCACAATAAAAATTATTTAAAAAAAAAAAGTGCAAAGTAAAAAATTGATGGATTTGACCAGAACAAAATTAGGGTTTTCTTTTCAATATAGGACACCATGGACAAAACTAACAGTCTGGAAGAATATATTTTCAGAGACTAAAACCAAACAAAGTGTTAATGTATGAGATATGTAAGCTATGCCTTAAAATCACCTCTAATAATAACAAAAGGCATCATACTCAAAATGGAAAAAAATTAAAAGGGGAAAAGCATGAGTAAGTAATTTGCTGAACAGGAAACTGTATATGGAGAGATAGGCCATGTTTTCTTGTAAACTGAAAAAAATTAGCATAATCATGAAATATGGCTTTAGACCTGCTACATTAGCAAAAATTAGAAAGTGAGATCATTTCAGTTGCTGGAGATGAGTGGAAAATGGGAACACTTGGGGCTCTTCTAGTAAGATGCAAATTAATACAGACTTTCTGAAGAGCAATCTGTCAGAATTTAATGAAATTAAGTGTGCTTTAATCCAATATTACTCCTGGCATTGCTCCCCACTCTTCCTCGCCCCCAGGCCACCCAGACTGAAGAAAAACTCGTAGATCCATAAGGTGTGAAGAACAGGATGCTTCTTGCAGCATTGTTTTTTACTGTCAAAGAGTTGCAAGCAACCTTGATGCCCTGCAAAGTTGATAAAATACTGTATCTTCAATAGGATATTCTACAGTAGAAATAATTAATGGGTTATACACAAAATGAATAAATTAAAAAGACAGTGTTTAATGAAAAAAAAGTCTAGCTCAATGTTCCGCATATAAATTAAATCTTCACAAGGAAACTGTGCTATATATTCTTAAGGAAGTATGCAGATCTAAGATCACTCATTAAATACTTTAGAGTGCCTTTGTGTGGATGAGTAGGATGCACAAAGAACCAATAATTTTTTAAAAAAGAAGAATAAAAGATTCTTGCACAAATGATGGTTGTGATTTCTTATGAACTTTTGAGTCTGTAAGGTTTTTTTTTTAATTAAAAAAATAATTTAAAGTGCACACCCATAATTATTATTCCAATAAATTGTTGTTCTCAGTTGCTCTCAAGTGGGCCCCCAACTCATGGAGACCCCATGCACAACAGAACAAAAGGGTGCTCATTCCTGTGCCATCCCTGTGATCAACTGAAGATCTGATCATTGTGATCCACAGGATTTGCATTGGCTGATCTTGAGAAGTAGATTACCAGGCCTTTTTCCTAGTTTATTTTAGTCTGGAAGCTCCATTGAAACCTATTGAGTAACATGTAAGCCTCCACTGGCAGACAAATGGTGGCTGCATATGAGGTACAATGTCCAAGAATCAACCCAGGTCCCATACATGGAAGGCAGGAATTCTACCGAAAATGCCATAGTTTTGTCTTCATTACTTCATTGATTTCTCAAATTCTGCTTGTTGAAAATTGCAAGCAAGATGAAACTTCAGACTTTCTGCCTTGTTGGTAAAATATATTTCTCTGTTCACCTAGTAAGATTCTTCTTGATGCTTAGCTCTGTTTATTCTCCGATCATTAAACGGTGTCTTAGTGTTTCTAATCAGATTTCTCCCCAATGGAGTTGCCTTAGACACAAACAGGTTGACTGAATTTTTTTTTTAAAGTGATAAAAAGAGAGAAGCAAGTAAGCCTTTTTATTTCCTTTTTAAATTGCCACTGTTTCATCATATTATTAAATAGCAATGCCTACATACCTCATTTTCTTTTTTTTACTGAAAAATTTATATTCCCAAGTAAAGTATGAAACTAACAATTAAAAAGGCAAACTCTAAAGCCATTCCATGCCATCTCATAAGAATCTGCTGCTAATTGGAGTTCGATTACAGCCATAATTTTTATATGTTTTATATTTCCAATTGCCAATAAAAGAGTCATATTATGCTAAAACTTGGTGCAGGGAGAAAGGTAATTATTCAAAATATAGACCAAATGAGAAAACTGACATATACTATTCCTTTCCTACCAAAACCAGACCAAACCCATTGCTGTCAAGTCAAATCGGACTCATAATGACCCTACAGGACAGAATAGGACTGCCCCATATGGTTTCCGAGGAGAGGCTGGTGGATTCAAACTGCTAGTGTTTTGGTTAGCAGCCTGAGCTCTTAACCACTGTGCCACCAGGGCTCCTTCCTTTCCTAGTGACCTCTAAAATATGTTTTCTAAAACCATTTGATTTGTGTAATCTAAAATGCTTCTTCCTTCTCTGGCCTTAGCTATGTGACTGTCAAGGGGGAATTTACTTTGACTCTCTGTACAAGTTGATTGATTAATACAACAATATTGTCTAGGTTAGAAACTGCCACAAAGACTGACGTACTGATTGTGCTATCAACTGAAATACCGAAATAACATTATGTAAGAAAACCAAGTTAGATTTTTTTTTTTATTGCTGCTGTTGTTTTTTTAAATCTGAAAATATATTACTGTGGAAGCAAGAAAGAGAGATGAGACATTTGCCTTGAAATACAAGGCCTTATTTAATATGTGCCAAAAGAATGAGGCAGCCAAGGAAACCTTTAAGATGATCTAGCTTTTTTTTTTTAGCTCTATAGCTACCTGTAGCAAATCCCCCGCTGCTAGACATGGAGTCCCTGAGTGGTGCAAATGGTTAAACCACTCAGCTGGTAACTGAAAGATTTGAGGTTCAGGTACACTCAGGTATGCCTCAAAAGAAAGGCCTAGCAATCTACTTCCAAAATATCAACCATCAAAAGCCCTGTGGAGCACAGTTCTACTCTGAAACACATGAGGTGACCATGAGTCAGAATTGACTCAACAGCAACTGACATAGACAAGAGTAGGAGATGTCTGCAGCAGCACATAAGATGGGGTCATTATCTGATGTGCCTTTAAACAATTAGGATGCCAAATGCTGAAAATCCACTTTGAGAATCTGATTTTGGCTCCCTGAGGAAACTCTGGTGGCATGGTGGTTAAGAGCTATGGCTATTAACCAAAAGGTCGGCAGCTTGAATTCACCAGGTGCTCCTGGGAAACCCTATTGGGCAGTTCTACTCTGTCCTATAGGGTTGCTATGAGTTGGAATTGACTTGAGGGCAATGGGTTAGAGGGATTATCCTGAAGTGTTCTAGAAAGGGGAAATAGTCCAGAATAGGAAGAACGGAGCTTTTATTTTCAAGGATGAAAATGGGCATCAAGATGTCTACATTGACATACTGATAATAAATAGCAAACCAAATCTTTGTTTTCTGCTAGCCAACACTTTTAAAATCAAAATCCAATAGCACCCTGATTTCAAAAGTTAATGGAAACCTTTAATAAGATGCAAGAAAATTAAACAGCACTCTTTCAAGATTGAGAACCTTTTTTTAATCACATTACATAGCACCTCTACTTACCCGTTTTTCTCCTCAATTTTGGCAGAGAACAGAGAAATAAGAAAGTAACCTAGAACAATGTTCTTTTTTTCCTACTAATGTATATATATATATATATATATATATATATATATATGTTTTCAAATCTACTCATTTCAAAAGAATTTAAAACTTGCAGTTGGAAGAACAACATAACTTTACACCATTCAGTTTTGCCTTAGCAGATAAAAACATAGAGCCACATAAATATAAAATCTTTTCGGTACAATGATTTTGTTCATTCCTTATACCTTCTTTTGATGCTTTCTGTGTCATTCAATTTTTTGCCCGTAGAATCCTTCAATATTTCAACTCAAGTCTTGAATATTCTGTTCAGTTCTTTTAGCTTGAGAAATGCAAATTATGTTCTTCCCTTTTAGCTAAGGAAAACCTTATGGATAACCACAGAATATTGTCTGATATAGTATTGGAAGATAAGCCCCTCAGGTTGGAAGACACTCAAAATATGACTCGAGAAGAGCTGCTTCTTCATAGTAGAGTCAACTTGGATAGAGTAAAGCTTTGGGGATCTTCATACGCTGATGTGACATGACTCAAAATGAGAAGCAACAGTTGTAAACATCCATTAATAATCAGAATGTGGAATGTACCAAGAAATAATCATGGAAAATTGGAAGTTTTCAAAAATGAAACAGAACCCTTGAAGATCAATATTAGGCAGTAAAAAAAAAACTGAAATACACTGGTATCATCCATTTTGAACACAACAACCATATAGTCTACTATGCCAGGAACAACAAATTGAAGAGAGATAACACTGTATTCATTGCCAAAAAGAACATTTCAAGATCTATCCTGAAGCACAGTGCTGTTAGTGATAGGTTAATACCCACACAGCTATAAAGAAGACCAGTTAATACAACCGTTACTCAAATTTACGCAGTAAGCGTGAATGCCAAATATGAAGAAATTGAAAGTTTTTACGAACTAAAGCAATCTAAAATTGATCAGATGTGCAATCAAGATGCATTGATAATTACTAGTGATTGGAATGCAAAAGTTGGAAATGAAAAAAAAGAAGAATCAGCAGTTGGAAATATGGCTTTGGTGGTAGGAACAATGCCAGAGATCACACGATAGAATTCTGCAAAACCAATGAAACACTTTTTTTAACAACACAAATGACTACACACATGGACCTCACTGGATGGAATATGCAGGATTCAGATCAACTACATCAGTGTAAAAAGACGATGGAGAAGTTCAGTATTATCAGTCAAGACAAAGCCAGGGACCAAAAGTGGAACAGACCATCAGTTCCTCATATGCAAGTTCAAGTTGAAGCTAAAGAAAATCAAAGCAAGTCCAAAATAGCCAAAGTACAGCCTTCAACACATTCTTCCTGAATTTAGAGATCATCTCAACACTAGATTGGACTCATTGAACACTAATGACTAAAGACCAGAAGAGTTGTGAGGTGACATCAAGAACATCAAACATGAAGAAAGCAAAAGGTCATTTAAAAAGACAAAAAAGAGAGGACCAAAATGGATGTCAAAAGATACTCTACAACTGGTTCTTGAGCCTAGAATAACTAAAGCAACAGAAATAATGGTGAAGTAAAAGAGCTGAACAGAAGATTTCTAAGGGTGGCTTATGAAGGAAGATAAAGTATTTAATAAAATGTGCAAAGACCTGGAGTTAGAAAATCATTTGAAACATAAATTATGTTTGTTTTCCACCTGAAGTCTTTAAGGATTTCTTGAAATGATGGCCAAAACTGATTATTGGGAGATTCTGAAAATCAAATACAAAAATATATAAAGAGTTATATGCAAATGCAAGAAATAAAAGATATAAAGAGTTATATACAAATGCAAGAAATAAAAATACCCAGCGAAGAATATTGTAATAGAGAAAATTAATATGGGGAACTGTGCAGTAAATATCAGCATGAATCTAATCCCAAAAATGTGGAGATTGATCTAGTCCTCATATTCCCATTTATCCATCCTTGTCACCAGCCACACCCCACAGCACTCTCTATGACCCTAGCCACCCAGAGCTAGGTCATAGCTCACAAGTTAAAAGGACACAGTCTTTCATACCGCCAAATAGGCAGGTGCCAGCTACAAATTTGGGAAGACTACACAGCACCCAACCCTTCTGAACTGCTAGCCACAAATTCGAGGCTTGTTTCCCACTATCCCTTAAAGATGTCAGCTACCTTTACTTTTCTGATCTGCTGGCACCTACTGCCACATTGGTTCAATCATTTGCTGAATTGACTCACAGAACTCACGGAGAGTACCATATTTACCACTACAGATTTACTATAGCCAAAAAGGGTACAAGCAGAGATGCATAGGGTGAGGTTTGGGAGGGTTCCAATGTGGAATTTCTTGTCCCAAGGACATGCTTCCCTCCAGAAAGCAGATGTTCTTGCCAACCAGGAAGCTCTCTGAGCCTTTGTGTTCAGGGCTTTTACCTGCCAGTCCTGTGTGATAGGCTAAATCGTGCCTCCTGAGGCCAGTTGATATCAGCCTCCCAAAAGAGTCTTTACTGGTCTGTCTAGTCCCCACTTCCAGCACAAGTTCTCAGGTGTGGCCTGTAAGTCCCAGACCAATGCACCCCATTTATTACAATAGTTATTTCTTCAGAGCAAAGGACAAAGACCACCTCACATAGGGTAAAACTAGGTCCTTGATCCCACAGAAAATCCATGACAGATTCCTGTCTTTGAATTTATAATATAAATATTTAAATCATGTACATGAATTTTATTCCATACTTCATTTACAAATTGTTTAGTCTATAGATTCTCAGAGATACAAGATATTCTTCTTGAGTTAGTAATTCAGTATAGTTACATAAAAAAAAAAATTTTTTTTTAGACTCTGAATAAATACAGACTCCTCCAAAATACAAAAGTAAATACATGAGTCAATAAAATGACAGTCTTGAAGAGTAACAATCAATAAAAAGTGAATTTAAATGAAATGAAAGTCACTTTTACTATTCCACAGGGCTTCATATTAACCTATTTTCATAAATTTAGCAAAGTGCTCAAACTAATTATATGACTAAAAGAAACATGTATATCTACTGCTGCGTAACCTGAAATGTGTATAGGCCTGTTAAGTCTGAATACAAAGAATGACTTTCCCTCCTCCAATTAATAATATGAAATACAAAACATGCCTTCGTTTTTTCTGATTGACAGCTCCAATTTTGGATACATATTCTAACTAATGGAATGAAAATTACAATACATGAATCAATTAGAGTTGTTCAATTGTCTATTTTGTAAAGTGAGAAGATTTTAAATTATATATGATTTCATTGTCTATGTGTCATAGTATCTTAACTGACAATACAACCATTAGTAAATTTGGTTTTAATGAAGAGTTCATCTGCATGCACACAGCCCTATCCAATTGCTCATTTCCCATCTATTGTTTATGAAAGAAATAGATCTTTATGAATATTCGAATGTCTTCATACTTGCATCTGACATAAGAGTTTACTTAGGATTGAATACGCTCTTCAACCAATGGCACACAGGCTGTATCTATTTTATATTAAACAAAATGTTTCAAGCTGTATCCTTAATATGATCTCTTCCCACTCCTCCCCCCCCCCAAAAAAAAGAATTAAAACATAGAAGTACAGCAGAACCGGTTTGCTGATTTACTAACCATAAGATAAAAATATAAGATATCCCCAAATATTTCATTCTAGCCTTGTCAAATTTATAGATACTGCCATATTTTATACAGCAATTTTAAGGAAATTAAAATAAGTTGGCAGCTTTTAATTCTCCCATGTATCTAGTTGCTCAAGCCAACTTATATGAACTGAGTAAGCCCATAGATAAATGCTACACAAGCAAAACCAGTCAGCCTCAGTTAATGAAATAGCAATGTAAAGGTAGGCTTGGTCTTAACTGTTTATGTAAAGAATCTCAAAATGCTCTAAAATTGACTTCAAAATTATGCGATAGTTTGGGGAGCAAGAACTGATTATTTTAGCCACAATAATGGCCCTTTTGCGGGAGAAAGATGTGGCAGTCTGGTCCTGTAAACCCTGTGGGGCAGTTATCGCTGTCCTGTAGCGTCACTATGAGTCAGAATTGACTCAACAACAATGGGTTTTATTTTTTTAATGATCCTTTGCAATTTTTCTTTTGCATTCTGAAATTTCATTTTATGGCACATAAAAGATGTTGTTGTTGTTGGGTGCTGTCAAGTCTATTTCAACTCATAGCAACCCCATGTGACAGAGCAGAACAGCCCCGTAAAGTTTTCTAGGCTGTAATCTTTGTGGAAGCAGGTTACCTACTAGCTCTTTCTCCTGTGGAGCTGCTGGTGTATTCAAAGCATCAACCTTTTGACTAGAAGTTAAGCTCTTGATGATTTGTGCCAACAGGGCTCTTTAATAAATGATAGCCTTACTTATTTATAACCAAAAAGGTTCCATTATTAAAAAATAATTTAATCTTTCTGAGTGATAATATAATGAAAATTTTCTTCTTGATTCTCTGGATTATTTCAACTTAGTACAATGACCATGTATTTATTTAATAACAAGAAAAAAACAACATATTGCCTAACCATCAGCAAAAGAATAGAAACGTGTTTAAAAAAAATTATTTTTAAAGTAGGAAGGAAAAAAGAGAGGGAGGAGGGTTACAGGTAAGGAGAGAGAAATGGAGAGATAAAGGGAGGCAGACAGGGAGGCAGGCAGGAAGGAAGGGAGTGAGGATGGGAGGAAGGAAAGAAGGAAGGCAGGCAGGAAAGGAGAGAAGAGTAGAGAAAAATTATTAGAATGTTTGTTGATGATCTAGGTTTTTCATATAGTTCATTTGCTTAATTTATTTATATTTTAGTTGTTGAGAACATACACAGAGCAAAACATGCACCAGTTCAATGGTCTCTGTATGTACAATTAAGTGAAATTGATTTCATTCTTGTAGTTGTGCAACCATTGTCTTCCTCCTTTTCTGGGTTGTTCCTCCCCCATTAACATAAACTCACTACCCCCTAAGGTTCCTATCTAATCTTTTGAGTTGCTGTTGTCAATTTCATCCTATATAGATAGTTCTTAAAAGATCATTATGCTCAAGGCAGACATTTTTTTTACTAGTTAAATTATTGTTTGGTTGGAAACCTTCATGGTGTAGTGGTTAAGAGCTATGGCTGCTAACCAAAAGGTTGGCAGTTTGAATACACCAGGCACT
This sequence comes from Elephas maximus indicus, assembly GCF_024166365.1. Taxonomy (NCBI): domain Eukaryota; kingdom Metazoa; phylum Chordata; class Mammalia; order Proboscidea; family Elephantidae; genus Elephas; species Elephas maximus. Next base: position 25,574,896 of record NC_064838.1, read on the forward strand.
CCTTGGAAACTCTATGGGGCAATTCTACACAGTTCTATAGGGTTGCTGTAAGTCGAAATTGACTCAAGAACTACGGGTTATTATTTGGTTTTAAGAAGACTTCAGGGAGTATCTTTGGTTTAAGTTTTAAAGATTATCTGAGGGCAATAGTTTCAGGGGTTCATTCACCTTCATGGCTCTAGAAAGTCTGGAGTCCCTGAGAATTTGAAATTCTGTTCTGCATCTACCTCTTTTGACCAGGATTCTTCTCTAGAATCTTGAATCAAAATGTTTAGTAATGGTAGCCAGACAACATCCAGTTACAGTTTCATGGCAAAGGAGAAAGTTGTTCATGGAGGCAATTAGCCACACGTTCCACATCCTCCTCCTTTTCTTGGCTCTCCTTGCTCTGTTGCTCCAGGCAAAGAGAGGCCAATTGCTGTGCCTTGGATGGCTGCTTGCAAGCTTTTAAGACCCCAGGCACTGTGCAACAATCCGAGAGGTAGAACAGAAGTACTAAGCAGGTTATTAGGCTAATTAACTGGGGTGTCCTGTGAAACCATGACCCTAAACCTTCAAACCAAGGAACCAAATCCCATGAGGTTTTTGGTTGTACATAAGCAGCCTCACCTGCTACACTTTTTTTTTTAGTCATTGTTGTAAATATAACTATCATACAACTTCTGTCAAGTCAACTTTTTACATGTGCACAACTTATTAACAGCAATTACAATAATCAGCTGTGCAACCCTACCCTTAATCAATGAGATTTTTCCATCACCCCTAACGCCCATTTACTCACCCTCTGTTAATTAGTGTTGTTGTACTATTTAGTTGCATGGGTTTATGCCTCTTACCCTCCTTGAAACTCACATATATTTCTCACTTATAAAATGAAGAGGTCCAATACAATGATCTTCAGGACCCTTGGAACACTAACATTATCTAAATATATTGGTCTGACTTTCTGCTATTTCCTTAAAGCTGACACTCCTAATTTCTTACATCATTCCAGTGACTTCTTAGAGATTTTGGGGACATAAATTTTACCTTAATATTTATCTAAGCACAATAATCAACATGATGAATTGATATTTAGGTAGATTTCAAACCTAGGTAAAATGAAGTATAGTTCCATTAGTAACAGGTGGCTCAGCATTAAACAGATAAATATTGGTACAAATGTTATTTCAATCTAGGATTCCTTTCATCCAGTGCTATTTCTACTACACCACACTTCCCCTTCTTTTATGATAAGAACATAAGTATTGACTAAATGAAAATCCTTTGTGCTTACAAATATTGCTTTTCAAAATTGAAGGTAATTAAAAACACATTATTTTGCTCATTTGGGGCAAAGGGATGAGATAACATGCCATTTTTAAAAATGAAATAAGGTATTTTTGTACTTCCAAAAAGCCGGTTGCCATCGAGTTATTCTGAATCATAGCAACCCGATAGGACAGGGTAGAACTGCCCCCTAGGATTTCCATGATGTATCAATAATCAGGAAAATCTTATATTTACACAGCTATTTTTAAATGTTAATGGGCACATATGCTTTTGATATATCACAGAATCCCTAATGCAGGGCAAGGCATCGGAACAACGCCTTTCCTTAGCATCTCTAATCCTCTCCAGCAATCACATGATACAAATCCATATTTTAAAAAAACATTGCCGTTGAGTTGATCCCCACTCGTAGTTGAGGTGATCCCCACTCATAGCAAAAGTAGTCCTATAGGACACAGTAGAACTGCCCCGTAGGGTTTCCAAGGAGTGGCTGGTGGATTCGAACTGCTGACCTTTTAGTTGGCAGCTGAGCTCTTTTAACTACTATGCCACCAGGGCTCCTGAATCCATATAGACAAATGAAATGTCTTTGAGAGTTAGCCATTTTGGAAATCACCTATAAAATCTCTCTGATTAAATTTAGTATTGGCCTTATTGGATTCGAGTAAACCCAAAAACCAAACCCATTGCCGTCAAGTTGATTCCGACTCATAGTGAGTCTATAGAACAGAGTAGAACTGCCCTATAGAGTTGTCAAGGAGCACCTGCTGGATTCACACTGCTGACCTTCTGGTTAGCAGCCGTAGCTTTTAACCACTACGCTACCAGGGTTTCCTTGGATTTGCCTAGGAACTTTAAATTTGACTAAAACTCGGGGTAATTTAGCCATTTTTTTTCCCTAAGTTTGCTTTTCAAGTAAGTTATATTTACTTTCCCAAGGCATAAAAGAAGATAAAATTCTAATTTAGGTGGAGGAGATGGTTAAGATTCTTAAAGAAATATTTTCACACAGTTCCTTAATTATTTTCAGATAATTTTTGTTAGTGTAACTTTACATCATAATATAAACTAAAAATTGCTTTAGTTTATTTTGACTCACACATTTTGGGAGTTCCTGGATGCTATATTGGGTGGCTACGAGCTGGAATCAACCCCACGGCAATGGGTTTAATGGATTTGGGTGGTGTAAAGAATTAAGCAATCATCTGCTTATTGAAAGGTTGGCGGTATGAATCCACCCTGAGCTACTTCAGAAGAAGGGCCTGGAGATCTGTTTGTGAAAGGCCACAACCATGAGAACTCTATGGAGCACAGTTCTAATGTGAAGCACGTGGAGTCACCAAGTGTTGGAATTGACCCTGAGCCAACTGGTTGGTTGGTTACATTATTTATTTATGACATTAAAATAGTATCTGCATTAAATCAAACGTAATTCATAATACACAAAAGCATTTATTAATTCAGATAGTTCTATTCATTATTTGCCTATTCATTTACTCATTTAACAAGCGTTTCCTAGCATCAGCTATGTGCGAGATACCATCCTAAGCAAGAGGAAGACAGGAGTGAACAACACAATTAAAATCCTTATTCTCATGGAATTTACAGTCTATCACATGTAAACAGAAAATAAAGAGTATTATGAGGTGATAAATTTTATTAAGAAAAATAAAGCAGGGTCAGAGCACAGAGAGTAATGGAGTGAGAATATGCAATTTAACAAAGAAGTTAAAGAAGACCTCTATGATAAAATGATGTTTGGAAGAAGAGTTAGGTGAGGGAGCAAGCCATAACAAGTCTAAGAAACAACCTGTCAGATGCTATATGATGCCCAAGGATTAGAATACCATTAAAAAGTATGCTGATCAATGGATGAAATGAATTGATTGGTTGTTCTGGGACTCTTTAGATTTGCAAATGAATTTGGGGGTTTATGTGTGTATTTTACTTCCTCGATTCTTTCAGATTTCCACAATATATAGTTAATTCGGATTAAGTATATAATAAAAACAGTAAGAATGTCATTTTGTGTCATGATCAGTGAATCAAATTTTGTTAAATGAATGACGGAATGGCTAGAATTCCACAGTAGGAAGGGTTCATCAGGGATCAATTATCTAAGACTCATGCAAACTCTTCAACAAGAGGAACTCAATCCTTCTTTTGAACATGCCCAGATATCATAAGTTCATATCATAAAACAGCTCAGTTTTCCAAAGTTTCATTAACTTGATAGTATTCCTTACATAAAAATGAAATTTACTCTTCTAAAAGTTAAGGACTGTCCACCCTTCGGATTCATACAAATGTAACTGCGGTGACCAAGGCTAAGAAATGCCCACCCTAAGGCTGGTCAGAATCCTATATATAACACAGAAATCTAACTGTTTTTAGTATTCACAGACTCTCTGGGAAGCAGTGCAGGCTATTTGAGAAGTAGGCTGTTTGCCAAATTAAGCTGCACTTCTGATTTTGCCTCTGTTTTTCATATTTAATTATAATGCTCACCAGGTCAATCTCAACTATCCTCATTATGTGTCAAGTAGTTTTGATGCCAATGACATCAGGGCGAAAATATTGGTAGGTCAACCCACATCATGAAAATATACTTGAAAAGAACATTTTTCACCTCGTTTTTTACTACTCTCTTGATCTCAAGCCAGAAAGTTCCGGTGCCATTTTTCTCATTCATAAACATAATACCCCTCTCTCGCCTAAAAGCAACCAAACAGATGCTTCCCAATGATGAACCCTGACTTTGCTTTTAAAAGCAGCATCATTATGTTTTATATTTACTTCATCAACAAGCAAGGAGATGATGTCTGTGATAAAATGTTGTAGAACACTAAGGCTTTGCCCCATAAACTACAATTTAAAATGTCAACATTTTTTTTATAAATAGCATTTCAAAATGTATCTCACAAAAAAAGTCCCTTCCTTTTTAAAGGGCAATGAATTCATTGGGAGGGTAACTGTTAGGGGGCACTTTTGTTCCTATTCTACATGTAGACTACTGTGCTGTTTTATCTAGTTCTGCTGTCTTGTTCTATTGTGGGAGACCTGGAAAAATAGTGAGTTCCTCATCCTTAAACTTATGTTACAATCCTTGGTGAAATCACAGTAGAAGAAACGCAAGCGCCAGATGGGGGACTGAACCTGATTATATTTAATATTATTCATCACCCCAAGGTACATACGATACTGTCAATATGTCCTAATGTTTTTGTTTTGTTTTGTTTTTTGAGGGAGAGAGGGAGGAAGAGTTTCTAGGCTTTACATGGGCTTTGTGACAATCCTTTCCCTTCCCAGAGACCTATTTTTCTTTGAGAATTATTTTGCTTCTGTATCCATACCTTTGTTTTTTTCCACTGCATCTGTATGGCTAGAACCAGATCTGACCCCCTAGCAAACAAACTGAAGCCTCTCAGAGCTTCCCTCTACTCTGCCAACATGCATTCATTATCATGTTTCCCACTCATGATGGGCACGTCTAATAGGAGCTGGATCCATTGATTTCCCTGGCAAATAATCATTCATGTTATTGACTTTGTGGCTCATGTGCTCCAACCATTACCCTTAGGAAAATGAACAGCAGTGATAGCTATCTGTCAACCCAAGAACATGGAGGTTTTGCCCTGCAAAATTCCAGCTAAAAGATTTTAAAATAGTTACTCGAGCTAGCACTTCTCCAGGTAGAAACTCTTAGAAACTAATCTGAAAGAAAAATGTGTAATTTTTTTTTTTGCATAAATACAAATTGCTCTGTGTGTTGCAATCTTAGTGAAATGTGGCAATTTACAGCTTTGTTTTTAAGAAAGATCACAAAAAACAATGAGCAAGAATTTTTTTCCCAAAAATGGTCAGTAAGCATCAGTCCACTTTGATTTTCCATAGTAATGAGTAGCATAACTTTTAGTCGTAGATTTTTCAGCCAGTCATGTTGACAAGCATAGCCTCTCTGTGTTCAGTTCTGCAAAGCAGGATGTAGGCTGTTCTGTATGCTAACAAGGAAGCAAAAGCAATGTAAACAAGATCAAAATATGTAACTAAAGAGAGATACATAACTAAATTTTTGAATAAATGGGATGAATCTATGGTGTAAATCTCTTTGATTTGAGGAAATATAAAGCATGGAGCGGGATGATGTAGAAAAAGAAAGGGAGGCGTATTTACTCTTTGGAAAACATTGAAGTATGTACATTCTTCAAACAGACAGTATGTAAGAAGAGGAATATAAGAAAAAGAAATACAAGAGTACATTTAATGATGAATGCAGTAATTCATTTTGATGCCACTGATCATATTAACCTCTTCTAAACCTTTCTTAGAGTTACCTGATTACCCCCCACCCCCTGGGGGGAAATAATTCACTGGAAACAGTGGATATTACCAGTAGGTTTGGAGTCAAAGGATACAAAGAGACAGAATAGCTTATCTAAAGATCTTCTGCTTTGGAGTCACACAGCCTTAGACTGAATACTAGGTACGTCATTTAGATCTGTGTATACCTGGGGATGTGCTATTTAAGCAATCTAAATGTTAACTTCCTCACCTGTAAAATGGAGATAGCAATCATGTTTTGCAACGATTAAATGAGGTAAGGTATGCAAACCAAAACCAAACCAAACCCAGTGCTGTGGAGTCTATTCCGACTCATAGTGACCCTATAGGACAGAGTAAAATTGCCCCTTAGAGTTTCCAAGGAGCATCTGGTGGATTAGAACTGCCAACCCTTTGGTCAGCAGCCGTAGCACTTAACCACTATGCCACCAGGGTTTCCAAGGTATGCAGAGCACCTTATAAAGTGCTTATACTTCATAAGTTCTTGACCAATGATAGCTGTTAGTAGTAGTAGTAGTAGTAGTAGTAGTGGTAGCTATATTAGTATTTGAAGGAGGTGGGTAAGGTGCAGATACTTTCTTGCAGGAGACAGTAAAGTGCTTTGGTGTTGTATTTTCAGGATCCAAAATTAAAGATGGAATAATCTAGCTAAAATTATATAGGAAGATGAAAAAAATATGAAGTTGAGTTTAAAGGCTTCCAGATTGTCATACTCAGGGAAAGAAGAGCTACATAAAAGGCTGTGCCCTGCAGCTTCTAGTACCGTAGGAAAGCCAGAGCAATCAATGCCTTCCACCACAGCCCAGCCAACCCACTTGGTAACAGCCTCCTATGCCTCTGCCACCACCATGCTGAAAATGATAGAAACAAGAAGTATAATTTTAATGGCAGATTGGACCACAAGCAGACATAATATATGCATATCTAAAATGCTATTTATCTTTCATCCGACAAAATAAAGGAAAGAAGCTGGACTGCTTCTGTATAATCCAGTGCTAGATTTTCAGATACCAGTATTCTCTTTTCTACCATCATCAAATACAGGACTTGATTTTACTGACTTTTCTTTTTCTGCAGTCTTCACAATCTTTCATAACTTGACTTTTTAAAACTGCGTGCATCACCTTTGATGACCTCTGCCACATTGAGTGTAATGTATTTTTCTCCCACTTTTGAAATGACCTAAAAATATACTCATCAGCAAAATGTACTTACTTCATGTATACTCCATGTATTAGTCTCATGACAATGAATATAGAAAGTGCTATTAAAAACTGGGTTAGGTGCTTTTATATTTAGTCAAAAGTCATTTGCTTCCTCTTTAAAGACAAATATATGACATGAATAATTTGGAGAAAAGAACTTAGAGAATCAGAAAGAGGAGGAATAACAGCACTTGATGGCTTAGTTATATATTCAGGGAAAAAAAGACTAGCTTCTTCATGGTTTGCATTGTTGTAGAAGACGCAGGCTCAGAATTCAAGGAAGTACAAGGAAAAAGAAAAAGGAGGGAATATTTTAGCTTGTCATTGAAAAATACGTCCTCCATTTTGAAAGCGATTCATTTATATCCATTTAAGAGGTTGATGATAGGTATAAGGCCTTGGAGGACAAGATGAATACTTTGTGTGTTTGTCATATATTGCATATCAACACTTAGTGATTACCTCATTTGAAATACCAAGAAAAAAATAGCTGCTGAATCCATATATCTAACAATGATTCATCATGCTTTTCATACAATATTTTCTGTTAAAAAACCTCAATTTCATAATTTCAAATTCTCCATGTCATGCATGAATCCTTTTTTAGATCACTTCTCGAAAAAGGATTCCCAATCTCTGAACCTCCAGTTTTTGGTAAACCATTCTCTTCTATTTTGTAAGGCCCAGGTTTTAGTATGCTCTTCATATTAGTGTCAGTAGCTTCTGTAACAAATTACCACAAGCTTAGTAGCTTAACTGAAGTTTACTATCCTACAGTTCTGGAGGCCAGAAGCCCACAGTGGTTATCAGTGGGCTAAAATCAAGGTGTTGGCATAGCCACATTCCTTTCTTCAGATCTAGGAGAGAATCCATTATTTTGCCTTTTCCAATTTCTAGAGGCTACCTGCACACCTACATTCCAGATGTTAAGTCCAATATTTCTCCTAGTTAAATTTCACTAAACACTGCTTGTTATGCCTCCTGGGACTACACAGAATAAGTCTATTCATCTTCTACAAGACAGCCTTTGTAGTATGTAAAGACAGCCATCATGTCTTCTCTGAATCTCTAAGCATACCAGTTATTTTAATTACTTCATGGTATAGTTTTTGCATCTTACTGTCCAAAAAAATAATAACAATAACAACAATAATAATAAAAAAAAACCTATTGCCATCGAGTCAATTCTGATTCATAGAGACCCTATGGGACAGAGTAGAATTGCCCCTTATGGTTTCCAAGGAGAAGCTGGTGGATTCAAACTGCCACCTTTTTGGTTAGCAGCCAAGCTCTTAACCACTGCACCACCAGGGATCCATAAAAAAACAACAATAAGTACCATTTATTGAGTCATGGGCTAGGTTGTATGTATACATTTACTCATTTACATGTATGTTCTCACAACAACACAGTGAATTAGGTACTGTTGTCTCCATTTTATATATTTAAGCCCTGAGAAGCTTTATACAACTTATCCAAGATCACGCAGGGAGTCAAAATTGTAGGTGCAGCTTGAGCCCAGCTCTGCCCAATCATGTGGGTTACTTATTTAACTGTTTGCTATGCTGAGGGATATATCTTATTTTGTCAGTGTTCTCTTAAATTATAGTTTCCACCACTGGATATCATACCTCAGATGTTTTCTCCAGAGCATATGTAAATGAGGCATTGATCTCCATGAAACTATTTTGTCCTAGAAATATGTCAACAAACCATTTGCTACTTAACAGCAGAAACATAGAGATTTAACCTGATCGGGGCCTTCAACAATATTTCTGCTAGAAGAAATAATATTAGAATTCCCTGCATAACCAAGGTTGTTTGTGGAATGAGCAAAAAGAAAAAAAAAAAATCCACTTTCTTCCTTTCTCCAATTTCTAGAGGCCACCTGCATTCCTGATCTCATGTTCCCCTCCCATCTTCAAAGCCAGCAATGGCTGGTCAAGTCTTTCTCACACATATATAAACAGTTCTACTTTTTTACTGAATATGTTAAAGCATACTTATCCTTTTAAACAACCATCTTATGCAAATTATTTTTGTTACAGCTTTTCTAAAAGCTAAATTTGTCTAACATGTAGAAGACTGCTAAGAAAGAAGAGTCAAATTTAATATAAATATTATAGAAGAGTCAAATTTAATATATTAGGTTTTAAAATGTTAATAGAACAATTAATTTTTGTGAAAGCTTATTTGCACTTGGAAGCAATTCACCTTGACTAGTTCTACTCAGTTTCTCAAGAGCAATAATAAGACACATGTGTTTTACTCTTATCTCTGACATATTTTAATGTGGATCCTCAGGTTGTCACAAGCCTGGAAATAAACACAGAGGTTTCTCTTCTGATCTTTCTTTCTTCAGCAGAAAGAAAATTGTGGGAAATGTTTTTGACAATAAATTGTTTTCTTTGAAGTGTACTGGGAAAAAAAATATAAGCAGTAAGAGGGTGGTTTTAATCTTAGCATGAGTTGGCTCTAGACATGTAGAAATAAAAAGGAAACAGAAACTATGGCCTCTTATATAGATACTCTAAAGCATAAATATACTTGCATTTAAAGCTAGTAATGGCATAATTCAAGGAAAAGAATCAAACAAATCTTAAATATCAGTTCAAGTCTTTCCTCATTGTGACATCTGGATAAATACACTGCATTTTTTTTTCAGTCACCCATCTGTTTAAACACATTTATGTTGTACCTACTATGTGTCAGGCAATATGCTGGGAATTTAACAGGGAATTTTAAAAAGACAAGAATTTCTACCCAAGAAACTTATATTCTAGTGAGTTGATACAGAAGATAAATAAAATAAAGTAAAATAAGTCTTACAATCTACTGGATGGTAATAAGTGCTAAGGAAGAAAATAAAGCAAGGAAAAGGGAAAGAAGTGTCAGGGTAAGGGAAGTAATTTTAAATAGGGTGGCCCCGAACCTTCCTGAGAGGATGGAAGTAGAGCAAAGACCTGAACAAGACAAGGAAACAAGGGGATAAGCTGGGAGAATAATTGGGCAGGAAGAGCTGTAACTGCAAATGCAATTGTGTGGATAGATACCTGGTTGTTCAACACAAAGGAAGAAGACAAATGTGACTGGAACCAAGGATGAGGTCAGAAAGGTAATGGGTGGGGTTGGGCCAGATCATATAAAGCTTTGTATTAAAAAGTAAAGATTTTAGTTTTTAGTCCATGTGAGATAGAAAAAGCCATTGGAGTGTTTCGGGGAGAGAATGACTGTATATGCCTAATGTCTTAATATCACCCTAATGGGAGAGTAGGGTGTAATCAAGGTTTCTGATTCAGAGTTTCTTGCCTTAATCTAGACAAGAAAACATGGTGGTATCAACCAGGTTGACAGCAGTGGAAGTAGTAAGAGTTTTCAATATGGATGCATTTTCAAAGTAGATCCCATGTTATTTGCTATAAATTTGGATGTGAAGCATCAGAGAAAACAAGTAATCAAGAATTACTCCCAGGTTTTAGGTTTCATATACTAGAAAGATGAAGTAGATGTCAATGGAAATAAGGAAGGCAACAGGTAGAACAGGACTTGAAGGGGACAATCATGAGCTCATTTTGGGACATGTTAAGTTTGAGATGCCTTTTAAACAGCTAAGTCAAAATATAGGGTAGACATTTGGATATGTGAGTCTGAAGTTGAAGGGAGAAGTTCAAATTTAAGATGTAAATTTGAGAGTGGTCAGTTTATAGTTGGTACTTAAGCCATATGACTGGGTATTTTCCTACAGGAGTGGGTTTATTCATCCCTGAGATCCCAGCTTTGATGTTAAGGAGATGAGGTGAAACCAGCAAAAGAAGGAGAGTAAAAGCCAGAGGGTATGGAGTGGGTTATGGAAGAAAACTAGAAGACTATGACTCTTACATGGAAACGAAGAATGGTTTTCATGGAATACAGAGTGATTAACTGTATAAAATGCTAGATTGAAATAAAAACTTATGATGGGATTTACCTACCTGACATTCATGGATGATCAGGGTATGAAGAGTTTTGGTCAAATTTTGGGAGCAAAGATCAAGTGGAGCAGGTTCAAGAGAGAATGGATAGGAAGAAATTGGAAGCACTTTTTTCCAAAGATGTTCCTCACAAAGGAGAACAGAGAAATAGGACACCTTTGGTGGATGAAGGAGAATTGGAAGAAATTTTCTCTTTAAGTTGGTAAAAATAAAAGTATGTGTGTATGTTGAAACAAAGAGAAAATTTGTATATGTAGGAGAAAATGGAAAGATTTGCTGCCATGATATCTTTAGTAAGAGGGGTTAGAAACTACTTTCAAAGGAGAGAGATTGGCCTTGGCAAAGCAGGGACAGTTCATCTATTTTAATGGGAGGGAAGGCAGAGTATATGGGCCGTGATGTTGGTAAAGGGGTAGATGTGAGAGTGGAGAATTGTGGTTTCCCACTCAGTGTTAAACAAATCAAGGTTATTAGATGGGGGTTGGAAATGGAGGAAGAGTTGATGAAGGGCTCAGGAGAGAGAAGAGGGTAGAAATTCTGATATAGGAGAATGTAAGAGTGGATTGAATCAGGGACTGTATTATGGTTGTCAAGCAAACTTGAAAGACTCACTGGAGGTTAACAATCATTAATTTAAAGTGATGTGTTAGGATGGTTCTCTGTTTTCTACAGTTATGATCTGTTGTACACGTGCATGGTAGAAGCACATAGAAAACTGGATTTATCAGAAGTAAAAAGATAAAGTGAGAAGTGCCAAGAGAGTTGCAGATGTATGCAATAGAATGACTACAGAATTATTTTACTTTATCTAATTTCATTATCCCAGCAATCCTATGAAGTACATAGATACTCAATTGCTTTTACTTAATTTAAAGATAAGGAAACTAAGGCTCAGTGACTTGTCCAAACTGGCAAAAAACAGTATGTAGTTGAATAAAAGAAAAAAATTTCCACAATATGTTCATCGTTGCTTCTACCAAACAAGATGGCACATAGAAGGTATATTCTAAAAGCAAAAGATTGAAATTGTTCCAGATGAACTCTTAGCTGTGTAAAGAATGATTTATGTAAAATAATCCATCGTTTAAAAAACTCTTCCCCCAAAATCTTACATGCTACAGATAATGTTTAGTTACCAACTGTAATTTGTAATGCAAAATGATTATTTGAGACTTCTTGGTAAGAAAAGAATAATGGTGTTATAAAATCAGATATGAATTTATTTTTCAAGTCATATATTGGAAGCAAAATGATGGCACAAGTGCATTTAACAGGGAGTTAAGTGATTACAAATTCACAGTCTGATTCATTAATTTGCAGTCTGGCACTCATCATATGCCTCAGTTTCTACTGTGTAAGAAGGCAAGGATGAGACTAAATAATCTCATAGTTCCCTTCTAGCTCTAAAATTCTGATTCTATGCACATATGGTAGTATATTTTAAAGTGCATATGCCTCCTGTGAAGTGAAATAAAGTGAATAAGCACACATAAATGGTATGATGATTAAATTTACTGAGAGCTAAAAGTCATTGCATATTAACCTTACATATGAAAATCTCCTCTAATGAATCAAACTTGAAGGGTCTGTCAGTGTGTAGTTGTTTGACAGAGAATAAAAACTGTGAATTGCTGATTTTTTACTAGTGATTCTTGTTCCGTGGGTCACACGCAGAAAAAAGGAGGGGTCAGAAAGTTCCTCATTAATACAGATAAGCTTGTACAAGAAAAAAAAAAAGAAGTTTCCTTTGACATTGCAACGAACTGTAATAGCCTTAATGAATATTTCTGCTAAAGCACTCATGCATATTATCATTTCCCTATATGCCTTAGCTTGAAAGAAATGTAATTTAGTCTAAATGAATTAAAGCCCTGGACATAAGAGACATCTGATCACTCCTACCTCTCAATCTTTTTTTTACCTTTGGTCAAGTTTTCTTGGAAATAACTATTCACTTTGAAACTCTGAAATTCTGGTTGGGTCTATCTTGTTATTTATGTGGCTACAGAAGCTGTGAGTTGTGGATTCCAATCATGATGCCCTTTATGAAACATTGTGAGATAAAGACATTTCGGGTTCATGGGCATAATTTCAGAGTCAGATTTATACCAGTAAAACAGGTGTTGCAATCCCTTTAGATATGTGGGGAAAAGTTTTAATTACAAGGGAATTGGGTCAGTGGAAAACTAAAATATATTGTGGAAGCTATTCATAAAAAAAAAAAATAATATAATTTACTACAAGGCAATGCCTGTGTTAGTAACAATGTTGTTTCTTGTTGTGGTTGCTGTGTGCCATTGAGTTGATGCTGACTCACTGACCTGATAGGACAGAGTTAAGGGAAGAGTGAAACCATGCATCGGTGATACACAGCAGGGTACTGATCAAAATAAAAGTCAGTTTCCCAGATTAAGGTGAAAATTTGACAACACTGTACAGATGTTGCTAGGCAAATGAGTGAAAATGCCATAAACCACGGCTTCTCAACCTCAATATTCTTAACATTTTGGGCCAGATAATTTATTGTGGGGACTGTCCTGTGCGTTGTAGGATGTTTAGCAGCATTCTTGACCCCTATTTGCTAGATACCATAGCTCCCTCACCCTCCAATTTTTGAAAACCAAAAATGTTTCTAGCCATTGCCAAATGACCCAAGGAGAGCAAAATCACCCCCAAGGAAGAACCACTGGCATAAACAAAGAGTTCGAAGAACTAAGGTATTAAGCCTAACAGGAAACTTCTTGCATCTTATGTTTAATTAGCCGGTGACATGTGGCTAGCCTGACACTGGTGGTGTGACTAACACTAATGACTAAGAAAAAGTGTATGAGAATGGCCTGGTATGTTGGTGCCTGTTGTTCCTTGTCCTGGGCCTTAACATTATAAATGAGAATGCTGGTTTTATTTATTTTGAATTTGCCTTTGTTTCGATACCATCCATAAAAAAGCACTGTGGAAAGACTTAGAATTTCAGACCAGTAACTCTCAGTTGCATATCTGATGGATTGGTGCAATATATAATGTATGGTGGTTCATTGCACACTTAGGGAAGTGTAATCTATATAAGGTGAGGGGGGAGAATGACACATTGTTACCCTAAGAATAAATCCTTTCTCACCAGTGTTCCCTAATAGGATTAATATGTGTATGGACAAGAAAGAAAGTGATGCCTGTCAATTATTGCTTTTTCAAGCCTTTGACAGTATATTAAAATCTCACTTCTGTACCTTTACCAAACACTGTTTCCCTTCACTCCAGAACTAGAATGTTGGAGGGCATGAATCTTCACGGGTACACACCTACATCATAGAGAGAAAAAAAAGAAGGGAAAATATCAATTTTCTGGATAGAGAATTGTTTGCAGTAGGCTGCCTGGGAATAAGTCCCGTGTCCAGATTTGTTTCACATTCTGTTAAAGCAGCTCATCTTCTCACATAATAGCTGAACTAAAAGTTGGGTGTAAAGTGAAATGTGCAGGTTTGCAGATGATACTAGAATCATCTGGTTAGTGACAAGCTGATGAGAATAAGCTGTGGAAAGAACTCACAGGGATATCAACAAGAGCTCAGAAAAAGCCTATATAACCTCTGTCACTGCAATTGTCCAGTGGTATATTTACGGTGAATTCTAAATTATTTTTATGAACTAATGAATCCTGTCATTATTGAAATTGAAATTATTGTAACAATAATTTCAAAAATCACTTCCAGCTCTTCTCCAGAGTTAAAAACAATGACTTTAAAAAAAAAGATCCATTAATTCATAAAAATAATTCAGAATTCACCTTCAATATACCACCAGACAACTGCAGTAATGGAGGTTTAATAGACTTTTGTCTATAGACTTTTGTAATAATAATTTCCAAAGACAGAAGTCATCAAGGAGGATATATTAAAATAAACTAAGTATAGATGATAACAACGCCACCAAAATAACAAGATTCTCCTAACCTCCAACCAAACTATAGTAAATCTAAAACTGCAAAGTTGTGTTCTTATAAAGACCCCCCAAAAAAAGACATAATGAAAGTTATGATGATCTTGCATCAAGCAATAAATAGGATCAAGAAATCTGAGTGTCACTATATGAGAATAAACCACAAGATTTTTTTCTATTTCCAAGAAGGATATATTCACCATTTACAAAGAAAGTCATGGGAAAAGTGATTAAGATACACATAGACTTTTTATATTAAAAAAAAAAACCTATATTTAAAGAACTAGCCACTAGAACTTGGAAGAAATAAAAAACAAAAAGCACATCAGGTCTTCATTATACCCAGCATTTCATAAAAACAAAAAAACCAAACCCAGTGCCTTCAAGTCAATTATGGACTAATCTGCTATGCAACAAACCTTTGTTTATTTACTTATTTATTTTATTATTTGCTAAACTGTTAATAGACGTTAGTTATATTTGGACTAGCCACAAACACATTGAATTTTTTATTGGGGAGAATAATTATGCCTTCCTACTGAGCAAATGCAAGAGGGTTGTTATGACAAACAAATGGAATAATAGACATGATAGTTTGGTAAATTGTAAATGTGAAAATAAAGGCTAAATTGTGGTTGCTTATGGGTCAAGAACTGATTGTGGCCATCGTAGGTAAGTAGGTAGATGGGCAAATAGATTAGATAAATGAATAGACTAGACAGATAGATGAATAGACAGTTACATTGATAGATGCTGTAGAGTTGACTTTGACTCATGATGACCTCAGGTACAACAGAACAAAATGTTGCCTGATCCTGTGTCATCCTCATGATCACTGGCATGTTCGAGTCCATAACTGAGGTTATTATACAAATCCATCCCACCGAGGGTCTTCCTCATCCTTGTAAACGATTTACTTCATCAAACATGATGTCCTCCTCCATAGACTGATCCCCTGTGTTTACATGTCCAAAACAAGTGAGTTGAACCATGTTCTGTTGTGATCTAAAGTTTTCATTGGCTAATTTTTGGAAGTAGATCACCACACTTTCTGCCTGTTAGTTTGGTAAATGGCCACAAATTCTTCCCCTCCCTGCATTTACACCCTTTGGGAGTCTGTCTCACTATGACTCTGAGCTTGACCTTGTGACTTGCTTTGGCCAATGGAACAATTGAGAATATATTGTAAAGAGAAACTTGAAAAGTGTCTTGCATTTGAGCTAGCTTTTTCTTGCTATGCATGTACTGTGCAACAAACCTTTGTTTATTTACTTATTTATTTATTTTAATGGAGTCAAGCATACCAACAATTGTGAAGATGGTACAAGATCAGGCAATGGTTTATTTTTATTCTGTTGTTCACGGGGTCACCATGCGTCAGAGCCGGCTTGATGGCAACAACAGCCAGTATTCATGAATACAGCGATAGCTAAAGAAATAATGATACATCTGTGCTGTTGTTGTTGTTAGGTACCATCAAGACAGTTCCAACTCATAGTGACTCTGTGTACAACAGAATGAAACACTACCCAGTCCTGTGCCCATCCTCACAATCATTGCAATGTTTGAGCCCATTGTTGCAGTCACTGTGACAATCCATCTAGTTGAGAGTCTTCCTCTTTTTCAGTGACACTCTGTTTTACAAAGTATGATATCCTTCTCAGGGACTGATTCCTCCTGATAACATGTCCAAAGTACAATAGACGAAGTCTCACTATCTTCGCTTCTAAGAAGCAGTCTAGCTGTACATCCCCCAAGACTGATTTGTTCATTGTTCTGGTATATTCAATGTTCTTCCCAACACCATAATTCAAATGCATCAATTCTTCTTTGATCTTCCTTATTCATTGTCCAGGTTTGCATGCATAAGAGTCTATTGCAAATACAACGGCTTGAGTCAGGCACACCTTAGTCCTCAAAATGACACACATCTTTGCTTTTTAACACCTCAAAGAGAGCTTTTGCAGTAGATTTGCTCAAAACGGTTATGTTGTTTAACTTCTTGACTGCTGCTTCCCTGGGTTTTGATTGCGGATCCAAGTAAAATGAAATCCTTGACAACTTCAATTTTTTCTCCCTATATCATGATGTTGCTTTTTGGTCTAGTTGTGGGGATTTTTGTTTTCTTCATGTTGAGGTGTAATCCATACTGAAGGCTGTGGTCTTTGATCTTCACCAGTAAGTGCTTCAAATTCTCTTCACTTTCAGCAAGCAAATTTGTGTCATCTACATAAAAAAAAAAATATATAGCAGGTTGTTAATTAGTTTTCCTCCAATCCTCATGCTTCTTTCTTCATGTAGTCCAGCTTCTTGGACTATTTGCTCAGCATACAAATTGAATACATAAGGTAAAATGATACAACTCTGACACACACCTTTCCTGATTTTAAACCACACAGTACTCGCTTGTTCTGTTCAAACAACTGCCTCTTGTTCTATGTACAGGTTCTGCATGAGCACAATTAAGTGTTCTGGAAATCCCATTCTTTGCAATATTATCCATAATTTGTTATGATCCACACAGTGGAATGCCTTCACAGTGTCAGTAAAACATTTTTATGGTGTTCTCCGCTTTCATCCAAGATCTATCTGATATCAGCAATGATATCCTTTGTTCCATGTCCTCTTCGGAATCTGGTTTGAACTTCTGGCAGTTCCCTGTCAATGTACTGCTACAACCGTTTTTGAATTATCTTCAGCAAAATTTTACTTATGTATGATATTAATGATACTGTTCAATAATTTCTGCATTCCTTTGGATCACCTTTCTTTGGAATGGGCACAAATATAGATCTCTTTCAGTTGGTTGGCCAGGTAACTGTCTTCCAGATTTCTTGGTATCGACAAGTGAGCACTTCTAGCACTGCATTCATTTGTTGAAACATCTCAATTAGTATTCCATCAATTCCTGTAGCCGTGGTTTCGCCAATACCTTCAGTGCAGCTTGGACTTCTTCCTTCAGTACCATTGGCTCTTGATCATATGCTACCTCCTGAAAAGTTTGAACGTCAACCAATTCTCATTGGTACATCTGTCCAAGCCCCAAACCAATCCTGTTGCTGTCAAGTCGAATTCCAACTCATAGCAACTCTATAGGACAGAGTAGAACTTCTCCATAGGGTTTCCAAGGCTGTAATCTTTATGGAATTAGACTGACACATCTGTCTTCCACAGAGCCACTGGTGGGTCTGAACCACCAACCTTTTGGTTAGTAGCTGAGCGCTTAATGACTACGCCACTAAGAATCCTGGGTACATCTGTATTAAAGGATAGTAACAGTTTTTAAAAATGATGAAGACCTGAACACACCAACTTATATGGGAGGGTACTGGAAAGCAAAAAGCAATTTGCAGGACAAAATGTGCAGTAAGGTGCTGTTTGTATTTTAAAAACATGTAAAAATACTGTATTTCTTTACAGGTATATGTAGATCATTTCCTAGAAGAAAAATCTGGAATGAAACACCCCAAACTGAGATGATTGGTAACACTAGGGAGGAAGAAGAAACCAGGCCTGCAAAGAGCACTCAAAGGTGGATTTTTGCCTTATCTGTAATACTTCAATGTATTCAAAGAGAATGTATCCTTGTATAACTTTTGTTTTTCTTTAAATGTTTTTTTGATATATCTCAAATTGTTTTTAAATGTGTTCGGACACAATACAGATTTTATCGCTTTTGTGCCAGCCAGTACATATGGCGACCATGAAATTTTTCAGCCTCTGGAGTTTATTGGGAGGCTGCTGTACCACTGACAATGCATGGTGCCACAAGGCAGGGACTTTTATGACTGTTTGAAACCAGAGAAACAGGCATGTGCCACAAATTACTGCTTTTATAGGGTGTTGTATGAGCTGTCCGAAGTTTTGGTAGAAAAAATAGAAATTTTGAAAATTTTTGTTACACCTATGTACCCATACCCCTTGGTGGGGACTCTGAGGTATAATTAGTGGTACTTCATAAAAAAATCATGTACCCCTTAACACTTAGGGTAGGCTTGTGGGAGGGGGCAAGGAAAAAAATCCATACCAAAAAAAAAAATCCATACTAAAAAAAAAAAACCAGTTGCTATCGAGTGGATCCCTACTCACAGCAACTCTATAGGACAGAGTAGAACTGCCCCACAGAGTTTCTAAGGAGCAGCTAATGAATTCTAACTGCCGACCTTTTTGGTTAGCAGCCAAGCTCTTAACCACTGCACCACAGACACACTTAATGATTCAGCATGCTACATTAATGAAAACGCATGGTATCAACAAAAAATTCAAAGCAGAAAATAATTGAGTCACCGAAGAGCTTAAGCGCTGTAAACAATCTTTAAGGTCTAAAATATGAGCTGCTTACATAAACCTGGAGCTCTGGTGGCGTAGCGATTAAGAACTTGGCTGCTAAGCAAAAGGTTGCCAGTTGGAATCCACAAGGTGCTCCTTGGAAACTCTATGGAGCAGTTCTATTCTGTCCTATAGGGTCGCTGTGAGTTGAAATCGACTCAGGTTTATATAAACTTAACTACAATTATTTCAAAATCCCTCTTTTCGTTTCCAGGACACAAATGTCTTTTGACAGCTGACTGCCAGGAGGCTGCAGGGATAGACTATGTCATTTCTGAAAGGCTGTGCCATGCCTGCAGGGGTTTCCAGGGGAGAGTTCATAAGGCCAACCCAGAGAAGTAATATTAGTGGACAATAAGTATTTTCGTGAAGGATCTGTTTGGAAGCAGATAAGACAGGAAAGAGGGCACTGAGTCAAAGGTCAGAGGAGCAGATAAACTGAAACTGAAGAATAAGCTAAAAGTGACAGGTTGCTAGAGAGATGGAACCACATGGCATAGAGCAGAGAGGCAGTGAGATACAGATGCAAGCCAGAGCCTGCTCAGGGTAGTATTATAAATAACATTATCCTCAATAACACATTGTGTGGCAGGCACCATCCAAACAAATTATGAGTTAATTGTAGTCATTTATCTTGGTTTTTACTATTTAATTTCTCTGGAAATTATTAAGAGTTTTATTCTAACCTCAGTGTTCTTAAATTTCACTACTGTTAATCTATTTATGTATCTATTTATCTATCTTTGTATCTATCTATCCTTGTGAGCAATTGATTTGGATGTTTAATTTTGTTTTGTTTTTTGTTGATTTGCTCTGGTTTTTAAAACCCTGATCAACACCGAGTGGACCTTTCATTTCCTACCTTTCTTGTGGGAGAATTTCACCTGTTTTCTCTTAAACATTGCCTACTCTCCACTATCTGTTATTATTTTGAAACTCTAATGATAGTTTTTGGAAATTCTGGACCTACTCTCTCAGTATCTTACCTTTCCTTTCATGATTTCTTATTTCCTTTATTTTCTAGCCTTGTAACTTACTCTACAACTATGTTTATTCTGCATTCTAGCTGATCTCCTGTCATTCTGCAGATACCACTTTTAATTATTTTTACATCTTGTTCCATTTGTTCTCTTATCTTTGTTTCCACATGTGTGTGTTTGTCCTCATATTATATTTATTCTCTTTTTTGTTCTCAACACCCTTTTACGGTGTTGGCTGTTGCAAATGTGAGAAGGAATTAATTGTGTATTCATCCTAGGAGTTGATGTTTCCTTTTCAACGATCTCCTTTATTCTTTGGACAGCCAATCATCTCCAGCCATGGCCTGAAATTCTTCATCAGCGAGAATGAGGAAGGTGTAGAACTAACAATTCATTGAATGGCTGTTTTTCTATAATGCTCCCCATTCCTCCCAGGCATTGCCAGATAACCAGGGTACTGCCCTGAGTCTCTGATCAAAACTCACTTATTCACTGCTCCAACGTGGAAGTGGATACATGAATCTTTGCTACTTGACCCAGGAAGGGGTTTAATTAACAGGTTGTTCCAATGATCTAAAAAATTGCTCTTCGACTTCCTGCCACATTCCTATACCACAGCAATATTCCTCTTTAATTTCTATCTAACAATGATTGTGCAGTTTCCATCTACTAATGACTGATCAAAATTCTCTTGTCCTATTCATTTTTATGAGTGCAACTTTTAGGGATGATGTTGCCAGGTGTGCTTATTTTGCCATCTCAAAATAAAAATCTATCATCTAAAATCTATTGATTTCTAGAAATCAAGAGCAAGGACAACAGGGGCCTCAATTTTTAACAGTGATGACATTTTTAGGGGCTTTGTTTAAATCATTTAAAATGACACATTTGTATGTATTAAACTTTTCAATATACATACCCTTTGACTCAGCAATCTCACTTCTGGGAATTTGACCAATATTGTAAATGGCGCCATTAAGTGAAGAAATTCAGGTAAACTTATTGCAGCATTGTTTGAAATAGCCAAATACTTGAAGACATCTGAATGTCCTTCAAAATAATTAAATACATTCTGGTCTACATACACTATGAAATATTATGTAGCTATCATAAAGAATGGAGCCCTGGTGGCACAGTGGTTAAGCGTTTGGCTGCTAACCAAAATGTCAGCAGTCCAAATCCACCAGGCACTCTCTGGAAACCTTGTGGGGCAGTCCTACTCTGTCCTACAGGGTCACTATGAGTTGGAATTGACTAGACGGCAATGGATTTTTTTTTTTTTTTTGGTATTATAAGAATGAGGAAGCTCTATGTACATTCACTTTCATGGCTGGCAACAATTTATTGTTAAGTAAACATTTCACCAAGTTATTGAATAGTCTACAAAATTTGTAATATTATTTGTAAAAATATATGATACACATATGATTGCATGTATTTTAATTTTAAAAAGTTACATGTGATATTGTTAAGAGTGACTGCATTGGAATGTGAGATGATATGTACTAGTTTGACAATTCACACGACTAAATTTAAAAAAATACATTAATCTTCCCATTCATAATCATAGCTTATTTCAAATACCAATTAGTTCTGAAAGTCTTACTTAATGTAATGAATTTTTCCGTTTTTATTTGTAAAAATATTTATTATAAATGGGTGATCAATGTGATTATTTTTAGAACACAACTGACAGTTGCTGTTCCATGTGAACTGGAGTTCAAAATTAGAGAGTCCTCAAAATGAGTAAAAATAATTTATTTTTGAACTACAAATATTTAGCTTAGTGGAAAAAAAATTTTAATGCTTTCCTGCTGTTCTTTTCAATATTCATTCCATGTTTTATTCTCAAGTTAGACTTGGGCACACTCTAAAATGTGCTCTTATTTTATCTTAAGTGTTGCTCTAACCAAAGGAACAAAGAGGTTTTTCTTATCAGCCTCTTCCTGCTGGACTTCCTAATGCATTTGATTCCCAGCTATTAACCCAAGAGACCTATGTTCACAATCACTTTGTGCTTCTTAAGACCCTACAGGTTTAGTAGTATATAGACATTCTTATAAAGATTATTACTTTTTTTCTTTTTTCTTTTTTTTTTTTTGTACTGAACAATGTTTGCCAATATTCCTGTGGCTTGTGGCTAAAAGACGGCTAGAAGATCAACCAGTCAAACCACTGGGAATCTCAACTATTCTCTGGAAACACTCTTTGCTGGGAGGAAAAAACCAACTGGGGAATATGAACTTTTAGCAATAGTTTGTAGTCTTTGCTTAGGAAAGGGCAAAAGATGAATAGCTTAGTCAACCATTAAGCTTTAAGTCACTTCAAGTGATTTTTCAATAGCTCTGGATAAACAAAAAATGTGTAATTATAGGAAAATAATTCCAGTCAATTAAAATAGATTTCAATTTTTGGTGAATTATTTAAGGAAACTCGTAAGTTCATCACCTTCTCCAAATCATTTACTATGTGGTTAACAAAACAATTTGGTGTTAAGAGAATAAAAAAGGAGGAAACTGCTTTGTTCTAATTCAGTGGTCCATGATTCTTCTCCATCAGAGTCTTCTAAGCTAATAATTGCAAGTTTTATAAAAGAAATTACACTATTTCTGTAATTTTTCTTTTAAAATATCTTAATTGAAGCATTTGACTTAAGGTTTCCTAATTATATTAGGCAGATAAATTCTCAGTTCGTAAATAACTATTTTTGGTATGCACACAGGATTCTACTCATTTATATAGAATAATAATAACAATAAAATACAAGGTCCCATATCTTTCTACAAGTGTCTGGAAAACTAAATTGGAAATTATATTTTTTGGATTTTACTTAGATCATTTGCATCAATTATGCTAGGAAATACGAGCAAAGGTTCCAAATTTTCTAATCAAACTGTTAGTGTTCGACTTCTGGCAAACATGGCACCATAGACAGAAGCACCACAACTTCCTGCCACAGCAAAGACCCAAAAAACTAAGTAAAACAGAGACAAATGTAATTCCTGGAACCTGAAGTGTCAAAAGAAGAGATAAAGAACTCAGTGAAATAGTGAATGGAATAAAAAACTGACAGAGGACAGAGAGCAGGAGAGATAAGTGCAGAGGTTTCTTATAAGCTAATGCATCAGGGATTCACCATCTTGGACTCCTGTCAGAGATCTTCAAGAAGGGCTCAAAGTCCATCAAGTGAGGAAAAGACAGTTTTTTTAACAAACAGTGCTGGCAAAACTGGATGTCCATCTACAAAAACATGAAACAGGACCCATACCTCATACCATATACAAAAACTAACTCAAAATGGATCAAAGGCCTGACTATAAAGCCAAAAACCATGAAGTTCATGATAGAGGCCCTCATACAAGGCATTAACAGGCTATAAACCACAATCAGCACACAAGCTCCAGAGTATAAGCTAGATAACTGGGATCTTCTAAAAATTAAACACTTATGCTCATCAAAAGACTTCACCAAAAGCCTAAAAAGAGCACCTACAGACTGGGAAAAAAAATTTTGACTGTTACAAATCAGGCAAAAGTCTTATCTCTAAAATCCACAAGAAAACCCAACACCTCTACAACAAAAAGACAAATAATCCAATTAAAAAATGGGCAAAGGAAATGAACAGACACTTCACCAAAGAAGACATTCAAGCAGCCAACAGACACAGGAGGAAATGCTCACGATCTCTAGCCATCAGAGAAATGCAAATCAAAGCCACAATGAGATACCATCTCACTCCAGCATTACTGGCACGAATCAATAAAACAGGAAATAACAAATGTTGGAGAGGCTGCAGGGAAATGGGAACTCTTATGCACTGCTGGTTGGAATGCAAAATGATACAGCCATTTTGGAAAATGATATGGCACTTCCTTAGAGAGCTAGAAATAGAAATACCATATGATCCAGGAATCCCACTCCTAGGAATATACCCTAGAGAAATAAGAGCCATCACACAAATAGACATATGCACACCCATGTTCATTGCAGCATTGTCCACAATAGCAAAAAGATGGAAATGACCTAGTTGCCCATCAACAGATGAATGGATAAAGAAACTGTGGTACATACACGCAATAGAGTATTACACAGCTATAAAGAATGATGAATCTGTGAAGTATCTCATAACATGGATGAATCTGAAGGGCACTATGCTCCGTGAAATAAGTCAAATCGCAAAAGGACAAGTATTGTATGAGACCACTACTGTAAAAACTCATGAAAAGGTTTACATACAAAAAGAAACAATCTTTAATGGTTACAAGGGAAGGAAGGGGTTGGGATGGAAAAACACTTAATAGATAAGTGGAAACTTTGGTGAAGGGTAAGACAGTACACAATACTGGGGAAGCCAGCACAGCCTATACAAGGCAAGGTCATGGAAACTCCATAGACATATCCAAACTCCCTGAGGGACCGAATTGCTGGACTGAGGGCTGTGGGGACCATGATCTTGCGGAACATCTAGCTCAATTGGCATAACATACTTTATTAAGAATATGTTCTACATTCTACTTTGGTAAGTAGCGTCTGGGGTCTGAAAAGCCTGTGAGTGACCATCTAGTATATTCCACTGGTCTCACCCCTTTGGGAGCAGGAAGAATGAAGAAAACTAAAGATACAAGGGAAAGATTAGTCCAAAGGACTAATGGACCACATCTTCCACGGCATCTACCAAACTGAGTCCAGTACAAGTAGATGGTGCCCGGCTACCACCACTGACTGCTCTGACAGGGATCACAATAGAAGGTCCCAGATAGAGCTGGAGAAAAATGTAGCAGAAAATTCTAACTCAAAAAGAAAGACCAGACTTGCTGGCCTGAGAGAGACTAGAGAAACCCTGAGAGTGTGGCCCCTGACATGCTTTCAGCTCAGTAATGAGTTCACTCCTGAGATTTATCCTTCAGCCAAAGATTTAACAGACCCATAAAACAAAACGGGACTAAAGGGGCACACCAGCCCTGAGGCAGGGACTGGGATGCAGGAGGGAACAGGAAAGCTAGTAATAAGGAACCCAGGGTTGAGAAGGGAGAGCGTTGACATATTGTAAGGTTGATAACCAATGTCACAGAACAATGTGTGTACTAAATGTTTGTTGAGAAACTAGTTTGTTCTTTAAAACTTCATCTAAAGTACAACAAAAAAAACTAAAATAAATAAAATTAAAAAAAAAACTGTTAGTGTTCACAGAGATCAAATAGGCAAGAAAATGTACCAAGGCTTTTAGTTGATATTTAAAATATTTTCCACATTAAATAAATATATAGTTACTCCTGCAAAATATATATTGCCTATTGCAAAGTACGCTAAGGCAAAATTTTGAGTGAAGGCAAAAACAATGACAACACGAGTCAAGCGAACTTGTTCCCCCTCCTCACAGAAAATGTCATTCAATTCTAGAGGAAATATAATTTCAAGTTATAAAAATTATTTGTCCCAGTGAATTTAAATTTAATGTGCAACTTCTCAAATTTTTGTTTTTGCCAGAAAAGGCAAAGGATTAAGAGCTCTACACGAAATCCCACCATAATTCTTTACAATGACTCTTTTGGGTACTAACCACCAGAAATATGTATTTTGAAGTCATACTTTTTTAAGACAGTTCAGATTGTCTACCATTGATGAAGATAGGTGGGAATATAAAAAAGTATTTGTTTGAAATGAAGGTGTTATATGGATTCTGAATTTATCTGGTCCTTGATTCTTTTTTTTGATTCTAGTCCAATTTAATCTATGCATTCCTATTTCACTTATTGCCATGGTAACTGAATACTCATGTAAAAATCACATCAAAACGTGAGTGAAGAAAAATGGAATATTTAACTAAATTTAAACTCTTAACATGATGGGAAATATTCTAATGATAAACAAATATTTAATCAAACATCCATACCTAATATAGTAAGACTAATATATTTAAATTATTGATTGCTACTTTTGCCCATCTGTTCAAATAACCTAAACACTGCTGTAGTTATTTATATAGCTTTAATTATTTCATTCCAATTTTAAAAAGTAATATATGCTACTTAAAAAAAAAACTTGGAAAATACAGAATGCATAATAAAAGAAAAAGTACCCATAATTCCCATACACGAAGATAACTCTCACCAGGATTTTGATGTATTTTCGTCCAGCTCTGATAAATAGATAGACTTATTCATTTAGATTTATATATTACATACAAAGAGTCTTCTGCAAAAATCACAAGGAAGGGGATGGGATGAAAGAATGGTTGAGGAAAAGAGAGAGGATAAAATAGAATTAGATTCATGTTTATTTATTTCATCAGAAAATGATTCTAGGACGATATATCATTAGTACTATTGGCTACAGCTAACTACCAGTGATTTTATATTAAGAATTTATTTTTGCCAAGATCAAGAATTCTGGGTTAATCACAGAGCGTTCATGCAACCACTCAATGATATTATCATAAAGGGTATTTACAGATTACCACTGCAACATCCTTAATATACTAACTTTCACCTCAGGCCACCAAGGGGGCTGCTGAAGCACCTGGCTTACTGCCTGCTTCAAGGCAAGAAGAAAAGGGAAAGGACGGAGGCCGGTGGCATCTATTCCTTTTTTGAGGCTTTTCTGTTAATTTAGCTAATCAAGTTAAATTTATATTTATTTATTTTTACCCAAAACCAATCACTGTTATCAATTTTCTGTCTCCCCTAGCATAATGAAGGCTAAGACAATGAGTATATGGTTTAGTTTAATTTATTTCTGTCTAGAGAAAATGGACAAAGGTGGAAAGGAAAGGGAATGGTTCATGAGGGATATGTGGGGTTCATTAAAGCTGCCTCCTTCTGGATAGTCTCAGGCCCCAAAATGACTGAGGTCTTCTTAACTCCTTACCTATTCTCAGAGCATGTATGGCTATGAACCATTCGGGACAAGGGCTGGAATGGTCACAGCCAATGAATTCAAACTGAATCTGTCCACTAGGACTCTAAATCTTGGTGACATTCAGCCTTGGTACACACTAGTTCCTGTGGGTCTCCATGAGATACCTTGCTACAACTGAATGAAGTATCTACCAGACATTTGGGATGGCTTCTTTAATGATCCAAAGAATACCAAGTGAGAATTCAGTAATTAATTGTAAATGCCTCGTTTAAATACTTACTGATCAAGAAAATCATGTTGAATATCCTAATGTGCCTATTATGAGTTTTGAATACTGTCCAAAAGGGAATGCTGTGGTTACTGGAGGTTGAGATAAGAAATTAAATTGTGGGAAACCAAATCTCTTTTTAATACAAGACATTTTCTCTCAGCCTGAAAAGAAATGAACAGCCACACCGTCTAAAGACAAATAGACAGCTGGCACTGAGTGTTGGTGTGGTATAAAATAAATAATATATGTTTTTATGTAATCATTTATATATGATTTGTAAAGTTCATATCCTACATTTTTGTTATTTTTAGGAGACTTGTTCAGTGTCTACATCAAATAAATTTAACGTTGCTATAGGGTCACTATGAGTCGGAACCGACTCAACGGCAATGGGTTTTATGGGTTTACCCTGAGGAGTCAGAACCACTTTTTTTTTTTGTGCACACACACACTCACACACACACTCACAGACATATGCAGAACTACCCAAAAACCCACTGTTGTCAAGTAGATTCTGACTCATAGTGACCCTCCAGGACAGAGTAGAACTGCCTCATAGGGTTTCCAGGGAGCTGCTGGTGCATTCGAACTGCCAACCTTTTGGTTAGCTGCTGGGCTCTTAAGCACTTCACCACCAGGGCTCCTACACAGAGATGGGAAAGAGGAAATTAGTTCATATAAATGCCATAATTTTTCAGAGAATCAGGATGCAAGATCATGAAAGTATTGCAAGGTTTTGTTTTGTTTTTTGCTTGAGTGTACATTAACCAAAAAACCAAACCTGTTGCCCATGGTCTTCATTAATTGAACAAAATATATTCTATTAATAATTTGGTCATGTATTTTTTCATTGAAATGAAATAAGGAAGAAGTATCTTTGTTATTTTTCTGTAAGGTGCATAATATTGAAGTGTAAGATTCTCTCTAATCATTTATTCAATCATCAAATATTTTTGACTACCTATAATATACTTTTTTAGGCAATGAAGACATACTGATGAAATAATAAAGAGATTCCTGCCCTCATTGAGTTCACATGCTAAGAAAGAGAAACAAAATAAATGTAAATAAATAAACTTAGGTAGTGATAAATACTATAGAAAAAATAAATAAAACAGGGTAATGACTTAAAGGGCCAACTACTTTAATTGGGGTATTCAGGGAAGGACTCTCCAAAGATGTGCTCTTTGAATGTAGACCTGAATTAAAGTTAGGGAGACCAAGGAGAAAAGCATTCAGGGTGAAGAAATGACAAGTGCAAAGGCTCTGAAGTACAAATGGGCATTGAGTTTTTCAGTGATAGAAAAATTGCTACTATGGCTTACGGGAACATGATTTGTGCCTTGGTCCAAGGCAATGCTAGATATAGTATTTGTAAACCAAATACCTGTTGTTAGTGACTATTGATTGAACAATCAAAAATTGGGCATAAGGCTGAGCATAAAATGCTGTGATACTTACCAAAGGTTAAGGAGAAAAATGGGGATGCGTCAGAAAAGAGATACTGAAAAATTTAAAAGACACCACATTTATCTCCATGGAATTGTGTTTAGTAAAGATTTTATAATAAATCACAGTTAACCAGAGTACAAGGCAGAGGTAAGTTCAACTAATTATGAAAGGATGACTCAGTGAAGAATCTTAATCTGTGATTTGAAGCACAAATAGAATTTCTACAATTGGGGAAAAATATTTAAGTCAAAGGGAAACTAAAGCCCAGAGACATGAATGAGCAAGGCATGTCTGGTAAACACAGTAGCACGTTGTAGACCAGAATGTATGTGGCAAAATACGTAGTATATAAATAGGGTGGCATTGAAGTTGAAATCTATAAGTTTTATGACTTTTTAATTAAAACAGAAGCTGCGCTCATTTCTTTCTCATTTCCTAATTAGGATTCACTTCAGAATCTGAGATTTGTTTGAAGCCACCAAAGAAATACCTCATAAATTCTTATTTGCAGTCAGGAATAGAGGAGGCTGGAATGGACTCAAGCTTGTGGGGCCTTCTCTTTCATGAACTTTATGCCCATGTGGAACCACCATTGTTACAAGATTCTCCAACGACAAAAGTCCTAATTTCAGAGTAAGCAACCTTATCTGTGAGGATCATAATTCACTATCGTGCTCAATTAAATTCATATCTGTGGTAGGCAGAGTTCTAAGATAGTTACCAAGATTCTCCCACCTTTACCCTCTATACACATCTCCTTTCTATGAGTGTCCACAGAACTTGTAAATGTGATGGGATACTCTCTTGCATGATTAGTTTACATTACATGGCAGATGGTGATGGGATAATTACTTTCATGAATATGTTATGTTACATTAAACTCCATTATTGTTGTCATTGTTATTTTTGTTAGGTGCCTTCACGTCAGTTCCAACTCATAGCGACCCTATGAATGAAACATGATCTGGTCCTGCACCATCCTCACAATTGTTGTTATGCTTGAGCCCATCGTAGCCACTGTGTCATCCCTCTCGTTGAGGGTCTTTCTCTTTTTCGCTGACCCTCTACTTTACCAAGCATGATGTCCTTCTCCAGGGACTGATTCCTCCTGATAACATGTCTGATAAGCATGCTATTCATGCTTCTAAGGAGCATTATGGCTGTACTTATACCAAGACAGATTCATTCTTTCTTTTGGAAGTCCACGGTATATTCAATACTCTTCGCCAGCACCATAATTCAAAGGCGTCAATTCCTTGATCTTCCTTTTCAAGCCCAGCTTTTGCTTGCGTATAAGTCAACTGAAAACACCATGGCTTGGGTCAGGCACACCTTAGTCTTCAAGGTGACATCTTTCCTTTTTAACACTTTAAAGATGTCTTTTGCAGCAGATTGCCCAATGCAGTGCATCCTTTGATTTCTTGGGTGCTGCTTCCATGGATGTTGATTGTGGATTCAAGTAAAATGAAACCCTTGAAAACTTCAGTCTTTTCTCCATTTTTTATGATGTTTATTGGGCCAGTTGTGAGGATTTTTGTTTTCTTTATGTTGCAGTGCAATCCACACCGAAGGCTCTAGTCTTTGATCTTCATCAGTAAGTGCTTCAAGTCCTCTTTATTTTCAGCGTATCAAAAGTTGTTAATGAATCTTCCTCCAATCCTGATGCTGCGTTCCTCTTCATATAGTCCGGCTTCTAGGATTATTTGCTCAGCACACAGATTGAATATGTATGGTAAAAAGGTACAACTCTGACACACAGTTTTCCTGACTTTAAACCACCCAGTATTCCCTTGTTCTGTTTGAAAGACTGCCTCTTGAGCTGTGTACAGGTTCCTCATGAGGACAATTATGTGTTCTGGAATTCCCATTCTTTGCAATGTTGTTCATAATTTGTTATGATCCACACAGTCGAATGCCTTTGCATAGTCGATAAGACACAGGTAAATATCATTCTGGTATTTTCTGCTTTCAGACAGGAGCCATCTGACATCAGCAGTGATATCCCTCATTTTACATCTTCTTCTGAATCTGGCTTGAATTTCTGGCAATTCCCTGTCAATGTAGTGCTGCGACATCTTGTAAATGATCTTCAGCAAAATTTTACTTGTGTGTGATATTAATGATTCATTAATGATATTAATGATTATGCATTTCTTTTAATTTTTGATAATTTCCACATTCCATTAAATTACCTTTCTTGGGAATAGGCATAAATATGTTCCAGTCAGCTGGCCAAGTAGCTATCTTCCAAATTTCTTGGCATAGACTAGTAAACACTTCCAGCGCTGCACCCCTTTGTTGAATCATCTCAATTGGTATTTCGTCAGTTCCCATATCCTTGTTCTTTGCCAATGTCTGCAGTGCAGCTTGGACTTGTTCCTTCAGTACCATAGATTCTTGGTTACATGCTACCTCCTGAAATGGTTGAATGTTGACCAGTTCTTTTTGGTACAGTGACTCTGTATTCCTCGCAGCTTCTTTTGATGCTTCCCGCATCATCCACTATTTTGCCCATAGAAAGTTTCACTAATGCAGCTTGAGAGTTGAATTTTTTCTTCAGTTCTTTCAGCTTGAGAAATGCCTAGTGTGTTCTTCCCTTTCAGTTTTCTAACTCCAGGTCTTTGCACATATCATCATAATACTTTACTTTGTCTTCTTGAGCCACCTTTTGAAATCTTCTGTTCTTCTCTTTTACTTCGTCATTTCTCCTATGCACTTTAACTACTTGAAGTTCAAGAGCAAGTTTCAGAGTCTCTTTTGATATCCATTTTGGTCTTTTCTTTCTTTTTAATGGCCTCTTGCTTTCTTCCTGTATGATGTCCTTAATGTCATTCCACAACCCCTTTGGTATTAGATCGTTAGTGTTCAATGGTCAAATCTATTCTTGATATGGCCTTTAAATTCAGGTCGAATATACTCAAGGTGATACTTTGACTCTGGTGGACTTGCTCTAATTTTCTTCAGCTTCAGTTTGAACTTTCATATGAGCAATTGATAGTCTGTTCCACATTCAGCCCCTGGCCTTATTCTGACTGATGATATTGAGCTTTTCCCTTGTCTCTTTCCATGGATATAATTGGTTTGATTCCTGTGTATTCCATTTGATGGGGTCCATGTATGTAGTCGCCATTTATGTAGTTGAAAAAAGGTATTGCAATGAAGAAGTCATTGGTCTTATAAAAATCTATCATGTGGTTCTGGCATCATTTCTGTCACCACGACTATATTTTCCCACTACTAATCCTTTTTTTCCAACTTTCGCATTCCAATCACCAGTAATTATCAATGCATCCTGATTGCATGTTTGATCAATCTCAGACTGCAGAAGCTGGTAAAAATCTTCAGTTTCTTCATCTTTGGCCTTAGTGGTTGGTGAATAAATTTGAATAATTGTCATATCAACTCGTCTTCCTTGTAGGCGTATGGCTATTGTCCTATCACTGACAGCATTGTACTGCAGGATAGATCTCGAAATGTTCTTTTTGACGACGAATCCAACACCATTCCTCTTTACTTTGTCATTCCCGACATACAACTGTCTGATTCAAAATGTCAATACCAGTCCATTTCAGCTCACTAATGCCTAGGACATCAGTGGTTATGCATTTCTTTTAATTTTTGACAATTTCCAATTTTCCTAGATTCATACTTCATACATTCCACATTCTGATTATTAATGGATGTCTGCAGCTGTTTCTTCTCATTCTGAATCATGCCACATCAGCAAACAACCGTCCCGAAAGCTTGACTCCATCCACATCATTAAGGTTGACTCTACTTTGAGGGGAACCCTGGTGGCATAGTGGTTAAGAGTTCAGTTGCTAATGAAAAGGTCAGCAGTTCGAATCCATCAGGTGCTCTTTGGAAACCCTATGGGGCAGTTTTACTCTGCCCTGTAGGGTTGCTATGAGTCAGAATTGACTCAATGGCAATGGCTTTGAGGAGGCAACACTTTCCCAGTTGTATTTTGAGTGCCTTTCAGCCTGAGTGGCTCATCTTCTGGCACTATATCAGACAATGTTCTGCTGCTATTCATAAGGATTTCACTGGCTAATTTTTTTCAAAAGTAGACCACCAAGTCCTTCTTCCTAGTTTGTCTTAGTCTGGAAGCTCAGCTGAAACGTGTTCATGGTGGGTGACCCTGCTGGTATTTGAATACCAGTGGCATAGCTTTCAGCATCACAGCAATAGGCAAGACCCCACAGTATGACAAAATGACAGATGCCTGGGAGTTGTTTCTATTAGTTGCCATCAAGTCAGCTCTGACTTATGGCTATCCCATGTATAACAGAACAAAGTGTTGCCCAGACCTGTGCCATCTTCATGATTATTGGTAAATCTGAGTCCATCGTTGCGGCTATTGTGTCAATCCATCTCAGTGAGTATTTCCCTCATTTTAACTGACCCTTCACTTCATTAAACATGATGCCTTTTATAGCAGACTAGAAAAAGAAGACATCAGAGAGATGTGCTCCTGCTAGCCTGGAAGAAAGCAAACATCCATGTTACCCATGTTGTTGTTGTTATTGTTACGTGCTATCAAGTCAGTTCTGATTCATATTGACCCTATGTACAACAGAACGAAATGCTGCCTGTGTTATTGTTAGGTGCTGTCAAGTCAGTTCTGATTCATATTGACCCTATGTACAACAGAACGAAATGCTGCCTGGTCCTGTGCCATGTTACTCATGGGGATCATTTAACAAAGGCCCAAAAGCAACTTCCAGAAACTGAGAGAAGTCATCAGCCAGTAGCTAACAATAAAATGAGGAATTCAGTCATACAGATGCAAGGAAGTAAATTCTGCCAACAACCTGAGTGAACTGGGAAGAGGACCCTGAGCCTTGGATGAGATGGCATCCCTGGCCAACACCAAGATTTCAGCTATGCTAGACCCTGAGCAGAGAACTAGGCATGCCATGTGTGGACTTCTCACCTACAGCACTGTGAGATAATAAATGGGTGTTGTTTTACATCGCTAAGTATGTAGTAATTTGTTACACAGCAATAGAAGGCTGATACAATATCCATGCAATTTTATCAGAAACCATCACCAATATTAATGGCATTATAAATATGAATTTGTGTTGCTTTAAATAAATGTTCTGAAATGTTACACTTCATTGTCCTAAATAAATACACAGTGCTATCATTCTATAGATTCATAATTTGAAAAATACAAGGCTGTCTCAAATACTTTCCGTAAAAGCACAGGGTCATAGGATAGTCAAGTTGGAAATAGCATTAAGGTCTAGTATGTTTCCTCTTTGTATCAATCTGTAACATTTAAGTTTCCTAAGTGCGAACTAACTCTTGCTTATTTGAGTGAAGAGGGAATTTTTTTGACATGGGAGAGACAGCAACCAGAATGGCCAAGAAGGTTGAAGTCATGCTCAGAAAACAGGTAGGAAGCTAGGGACAATGGGAGGCAGAGCTACTGCCACTGAAAGCTGGAGTGTAGAGATGGCCTAAAAATTAGATACTGCTGTTGTCACCATCAAAAAGAGCCCTGCCCTTGAGTCTTTGCTTTAATGGTATTTAATAGTTCATTCAACGTTCTGTCAGGTTTGGGTACCCTGACATCCAAAGTTGTGGACCAAACACTGTATCTGCCCTTCTCAGATTCTGCAGAAAGAGTTTGGCCTGCTTCACCTTAATATTTATATAGTGGGGTATTACTAAACATAGGATGTGGGTCCCAGTCCTGGGAAATTTTTTAAAAATGACAGTTATCCACTGTGCTCTCTATATTACAGATGAAGAATATGAAGTCCTGAGAACTAACTTGGAAAACGTCACATAAATCTTGCTCTTAAAGAGAAAACACATAAATTTTAACTAAAGTAACTGTGTAATCTATTACCCCGACTTGGACATTTTTGAGAGTATATTTAGTATTATTAATAATTACAGTGGGTCAGTAAGTGTAAGCCTGGCCCTACATCTGACAAAAAGTATCCTAGGTTCCCCAAAGAGAGTAAACAATGTAAACAGTCTTCAGTGGGTTTTCTCTGAAACATCCTAGCTAGAATTAAAAATGGTCAACAAATTATTAACAGATGTTCACCCATCATATTTTGCCTCCTTTATGAGTAGAGAAAAATGTTCTGGCTAATTTTAGTACCCAAAATAATTGTATTTCTGAGCAATTAATTGGCTTCATCTATCTTTTAGAGATTATGGACTGTACAACTATGTATTCCTTTTCAATTTAGGCTGTTGGAAACCTGAGACCGAATTTGCATGCTGATGCAATTGTAAAGATCAGCATAATATGCCATTTCCTTAGTCTCGTTTTATTTTATGTTCTCATCTTTGTTTCCTTTTCTTATTTCCCTTACCTTTGACTTTTTAAAATCTTGTTCTATGTATCCTTGTAAGCCGTCTTGAATCTTCTAGAATAAAGTTGGTTATATAAATCAATCAGTTCCACAAGAAGAAGACTTTGTTTGCTGCTACTACTCAAACATTCTTTGATTATTCAGTGCCAGCCACAAAATCTGTACCCAGTTTACCACTCATTATATCATCCTGTTAGTACCCTAGATGTTGATAATCTCTGAGTTTCCAAGCCTGTGTGTAGTCATGTGGTGATTCTAAGCTTGGCTAAAAATGTGAAAACAGAGAGAGCATCCAGAAGGAGCTCCATATTAGATTGTAGTATCTGCATAAGTTCTTTAGTTGGAGTAATGAAAAAGTGATTTTCCTTTTCCACAATAAAAACTGTATGATTATATTAAATAAAGAAAGAACATTTTCTAAACTATAGCAACACTGCAGGTTGTAATTATAATGTGCCACTTTACTGCAATTACCCTAGATCAAAAAGAATAATTCTAGGTTTATTACATTGTACTGTGTGTACTGTTACTAAATATAGAATTTCATGCTGGTATACTCCAAATGTACAACTGTTAAAATATAGGAAAAAGGACAGGAATTGATTGGCATGATTTCAGCAATGAGTTCTTGCTGGGTTATTCTTCCTTGGTTCATTTTTTCTTTCAGATGTGTAACACACCTGCCTTATTTCTCAGAGATACATAGGGACAGTGTGTCCTAGTGCATTGATTTTGGACTGGGACGAAGATGAGCAGCTGTATCTCCATTGTGTGTTTACCTGGGATAGCTCCCCCCTACATCTTACTTCAGATTGACAAAGAAAGGGAAATAAACCTTGCTATGTCCCTGCCTTTTGTTTTTTTTATGTCCCTGTCTTCATTCAGTAATACATAGCCTTTGAAACTTTTTTATACTCAGTTCAGGGGAAAGAATTGTGATGCTTGTGTGCCTAAGTGTAAAGTACACACTGAGGAATATAAGTAGCAAGAAGGGAAAAGAAGATGAATAAAATATACATTCATAATGTTTTTGACTCATTCTATTATATTGTATTTCACTCTAAAACAAACCACAGAATAGGCAGGTTATGTGTTCTTACATCTCTTCTCTAAATGAGTACACAGAAGTGGAATTGTTTAACCTCATACAAGTTAGCTCGTTGTTGCTAAACCAAAACCCATTGCTGACGAGTCGATTCCAACTCATAGTGGTTTCCAAGGAGCCACTAGTGGATTCAAATTGCTGACCTTTTGGTTAGCAGCCAAAGCTCTTAACCACTATACCACCAGGGATCTACAACTATAAGAAAAAAAGGGTATCATCCTTTGTGTATATTCTTAATCTTCCAATACTTTTTCTTGAATACCTGAATTTTTGAAGCATACATACAAATATTACAGAAATAATTTATATAGAACATGATAGATTTTGTTTAGACCTACGCAATTCCCAGATCGCTTTTCTGTCTAGATGCAACATAAAAGGACTAACACTGGAAATAAATATTAGCTCTTGAGATGTTGGCGAAAAATATTGAATATACTGTGGACTACCAGAAGAACAAGAAAATTAGTCTTAGAAGTGGGAATGGTGAGTCTTTGACTTGCTTACTTTGGGCATATCATCAGGAAAGATGAATTGCTAGGATAGGACATCATGGTTGGTAAAGTGGAGGGTCAGTAAAAACAACTGAAACCCTCCATGACATGGATTGACACAACAGCTACAGCAATGAACACGAACATACCAATGATCATGAAGATGGCACAGGACTGGGCAATGTTTTGTTCTCCTTTATATAAGATCACCACGAGTTGAAACCAATCTGTGGCAACTAATAACAATAAAATGCTTCTCTGACAAGGTAGCTTTAAAACAATGCCATACAACTGGAGTGCCCCAATGATACAAAAGGGACTTACATACTTCAAGTACTTCCATGTACACTACCAGAAATTTATACGATGATTTTTTTAATCCACAAAATACAGATTAGGAGTAAAGATTCAATTATCATGCTGAATCCAGGACAGGGAAGTAAAAGTTGAAAACAATCAGTGCAAAACAGTAAAACAAAATGCAACAAGATATATGTGAACATACTGATCCCTATAAACGAGTGCTAATTTACTCCCAGAGTCCCTGGGTGGCACAAATTGTTAAGTGCTTGGCTGCTAACCTCATGGTTGGCTATTCAAGTATACCCAGAGATGCCTGAGCCGAGAAGCCTTGTATTCTACTTCCAACCAATTAGCCATTGAAAATCCTATGGAGCACAGTTCTACTCACAAACATGGGTTCCTTATCGCCACTGGGTACTGGGAATTTACTCCAAGCATTCTAGCTGTGTTTCTATTAATCTACTCAAAGCAAGTGTATAAAGCATTTTATAGTTTCTACATGTACAATTCAGTGACACTGGTTATATTCTTCAAGTTGTACAGACATTCTTGCTATCTTTTCTAAATTATTCTACCACCATTAAGATAAACTCTCTGCCCCCAGTTCCCCTCTAACATTTTGAGTTGCTGTTGTCAATTTGATCCCATATAGATAATTCTTTAAAACAACCTAATGCTAAAGGCAGACATTCTTTACTTATTAAACTAAACAATTGTTTGGTTTAAAGATGTCTTCAAGGAGCAGTTTCAGTTTAAGGTTTAAAGAGATCTCAGGGCAGTAGTTCCAGGGGCCATTCAGCCTGTCCCCAGAAAGTCTTTATTTCATAAGAATTTGAAATTCTGTTCCACATCCCTCTGCCCCTTTTGATTAGGATTCTTCTATAGAATCTTCGATCAAACTGTTTTGTAGTGGTAGCCAAGCACCATTCAGTTCTTCTAGTCTCATGTCAAAGGAGGCAGTTGTTCATGGAGGCATTTAGACGTGCATTTCAGTTCCTCCTCTGATTCCTGCCTGTCCTTTTTTTCTCTTGCTCCAGAGACCAATTGTTGGCCACTCGACAAACCAGGAGGTAGAATAGAAGCACTAAAAAAAACTTAGGCCAATTTACTGGTATGTCCCATAAAACCATGCCCCTAAATCTCCAAACGAGGAAAATAAATCCCGTAGTGTGTTTGGCTGTGCATAAGCAGCTTCAGCATCTACTCCTTTAATTTCTCTTGTTGTTGTAGAAATACATATAGCACAGCATTTACCAATTCGATCTTTTTCAGGTGTACAGAAAAAAAAACAAAAAACCCGGTGCCGTCGAGTCTATTCCGACTCATAGCAACTCTATAGGACAGAATAGAACTGCCCGTAGGGCTTCCAAGGAGTGGCAGTGGACTTGAACTGCAGACCTTTTGTTTAGCAGCTATAGCCCTTAACCACTGTGCCACCAGATCTCATTCAGGTGTACAGCTTAGTGATGTTAATTACATTAATTGTATTGCACAACTATGACCCCTTAATTGAAACCAAATTTTCCATCACCATAAACAAAAACTCCTTGCTTCCCAAACAATGGCTTTTCCTTTTTACCTTCCTTACCACCCCTAGTAACCACTAATAAAGTTTGGTTTCTATTCTTGTCATTACATGTAAGTGAGATCATCCAATATTTGTACTTTTGTGATTGACTTATTTCACTCAGCATAATGTTTTCAAGGTTCATACACATTGTAGTATGTATCAAGACATCATTTCTCTTTATAGCTCAGTAGTTTTCCATTGTACATATGTACCACATTTTATTTATCCATTAATTCGTTGATGGATATTTAGGTTGTTTCCACATTTTAGCTATTGTGAATAGTGCTGCAATAAACATTTGGTGTGCATACATCTGTTCACATCACTGCTTTCAAATCCTAGGAGTGGAATTGCTGGGTAACGTTGTAGTTCCATATGGTAGACAAGGAAAAAGGACCCAGCAATCCACTTCGGAAAAGAATTAGCCAGTGAAAACCTTATGAATAGCAGTAGAACATTATCTGATATAGTGCCAGAAGATGAGTCCCTCAGATTAGAAGGCACTCAAAAGATGACTGGGGAAGAGCTGCCTCCTCAAAGTAGAGTTGACCTTCATAACATGGATGGAGTCAAGCAGTTTGGACCTTCATTTGCTAATGTGGCATGACTCAGAATGAGAAGAAATAGCTACAAACATCCATTAATAATCAGAACATGGAATGTAACAATTATGAATCCAGGAAAATTGGAAATCGTCAAAATGAAATGGAATGCATAAACATTGTTATCTTATGTTTTAGTGAGCTGAAATGGACTGGTATTGGCCATTTTGAATTGGACAGTATATGGTCTACTATGCCAGGGATGACAGCTTGAAGAGGAATGGTATCGAGTTCATTGTCAAAAAGAACATTGTAAGATCTATTCTGAAGTACAGCACTGTCAGTGACAGAATAACATTCATACACCTATAAGGAAGACCTTATCATTCAAATTTATGCACAACCACTAAGGCCAATGATGAAGAAATTGAAGATTTTTACCAACTTCTGCAGTCTAAAACTGATCGAACATACAATCAAATGCACTGATAATTACTAGTGACTGGAATTCAAAAAAATTAGAAACAAAGAAGAAGGGTTGGTATTTAGAAAATATGTCCTTGGGGATAGAAACAATGCTGGAGATTGCATGATTGAATTTTGTAAGACCAACAACTTCTTCACTGCAAATACTTTTTTTCAACAACATAAATGGTAACTATACACAAGGACCTCGCCAGATGGAATACACAGGAATCAAATAGGCTATATCTGTGGAAAGAGATGATGGAAAAGCTCAATATCATCTGTCAGAACAAGGCCAGGGGCTGACTGCAGAACAGACCATCAATTGCTCATGCGCAAGTTCAAGTTGAAACTGAAGAAAATTAGGACATGTCCACAAAAGCAAGAGTATGACCTTGAGTATATCCTACCTGAATTTAGAGAACATCTCAAGAATAGATTTGACGCATTAAACACTAATGAATGAAGACTAGACGAGTTGTGGAATGACATCAAGGATATCATACATTAAGAAAGTAAGAGGTCATTAAAAAGACAGGAAAGAAAGAAAAGACCAAAATGGATGTCAGAAGAGACTCTGAAATTTGCTCTTGAATATCGAATAGCTAAAGAAAAAGAGGAAAATGAAATAAAAGAGATGAACAGAAGATTTTAAAGGACAGCTTGAAAAGACAAAGTATTATAATGGCGTGCAAAGACCTGGAGTTAGAAAACTAAAAGGGAAGAACATGCTCATATTTCTCAAGCTGAAAGAACTGAAGATAAATTTCAAGCCTCAGGTTGCGATATTGAAGGATTCCACCAGGAAAATATTAAACAGTGCAGAAAGCAACAAAAGAAGATGGAAGGAATACACAGAGTCACTATGCCAAGAAGAATTGGTTGACGTTCAACCATTTCAAGAGGCAGCATATGACCAGGAAGCTACGGTACTGAAGGAAGAGGTTCAAGCTGCGCTGAAGATATTGGTGAAAAACAAGACTCCAGGAGTTGATGGAATACCAACTGAGATGTTTCAACAAAAAATATAGCACTGGAAGTGCTCACCCTTCTATGCCAAGAAATTTGGAAGACAGCTAACTGGTCAATTGACTGGAAGAGATCCATATTTATGCCTATTCCCAAGAAAGCTGATCCAACTGAATGCAGAAACAATGGAACAATATCATTAAAACCACACAAAAGAAAAATTTTCCTGAAGATAATTCAAAAGTAGTTTTAGCAGTATATGGACAGGGAATTGCGAGAAATTCAAGCCAGGTTAGACAAGGACATGGAACAAAGGATATCACTGCTGATGTCAGATGGATCCTGTCTGAGAGAAGAAAATACCAGAAAGATTTTTATCTGTGTTTTATTGACACTGCCAATGCATTTGACTGTGCAGATCATAACAAATTATGGATAACATTGGGAAGAATGGAAATTCCAGAGCCTTAATTGTGCTCAAGAGGAACTTATGAATAGATCAAGAAGCAGTTGTTCAAACAGAACAAGGGAATATTGCAAGGTTTAAAATCAGGAAAGGTGTGCTTCAGGGTTGTATCTTTTCACCTTACTTATTCAGTCTGTATGCTGAGCAAATAGTTCAAGAAGCTAGACTATATGAACAAGAATGGAACATCAGTATTGGAGGAAGAATCATTAACAATCTGCTGTATGCAGATGACACAACCTTGCTTGCTGGAAGTGAAGAGGACTTGAATCATTTACCGATGAAGATCAAAGACTACAGCCTTCTGTATGGGTTACATCTCAACATAAAGAAAACAAAAATCCTCAAAACTGATTTTTTCTGATAAACAGAAAAGATATTAAAATTTTCAAGGACTTCATTTTACTTGGATCCACAATCAACACCCATGGAAGCAGCAGTCAAGAAATCAAAAGACGCATTGCACTGGGCAAATCTGCTGCAAAAAACCTCTTTAAAGCATTGAAAAGGAAAGTTGTCACTTCATGGAATAAAGTGCGCCTGACCCAAGCCAGGGTATTTTCAGTTGTGGCGCATACATACAAAAGCTGGACAATGAATAAGGATGATTGAGGAAGAACTGATACCTTTGAATTGTGATGTTGATGAAGAATATTGAATATACTATGAACTGCCAAAAGAATGAACAAATCTGTCCTGGAAGAAATACAACCAGGATGCTCCTTAGAAGCAAGGATGGCAAGACTAGGTCTCACATACTTAGGACATGTTATCAGGAGGGATCAGTCCCTGGAGAAGGACACCATGCTTGATAAAGTGGAGGGTCAGTGAAAAAGAGGAAGACCTTCAAAGAGATGGGTTGACACAGTGACTGCAACAATGGGCTCAAGCCAAACAACAATTGTGAGGAAGGTGCAGGACCGGGCAGTTTTTCATTCTGTTGTACACAGGGTTGCTGTGAGTCGGAACCAACTCGATGGCACCTAACAACAATAACAACAACATCTGGACCAATAAACAACATCATGATAAATGGATAAAAGATTGAAGTTGCTAAGGACTGCGTTTCACTTGGATCCACAATCCGCACCCATGGAAACAGCAGTCAAGAAATCAAACAACGCATTGCATTGGGCAAATCTTTGGCAAAAGACCTCACGAAACTGTTAAAAAGTGAAGATGTCACTTTAAAAACCAAGGTCTACCTGACCCAAGCCATGGTGTTTTCAGTTGCCTCATATGCGTGTGAAAGCTGGACAATGAATAAAGAAAACCGAAGAAGAACTGACATCTTCGAATTATGGTGTTGGCAAAGAATATTGAATATACCATGGGAGGCCAAAATAACAAACAATTCTGTCTCGGAAGAAGTACAGCCAGAATGCTCCTTAGAAGCAAGGAGGTGAGATTTTGTCTTACATACTGTGGACATGGTATCAGGAGGAACCAGTCCCTGGGGAAGGACATCATGCTTGATAAAGTATAGGGTCAGTGAAAAAGAGAAAGACTCTCAGGGAGAGTAATGACACAGTGGCTGCAACAATGGGCTCAAGCATAACAACGGTTGTGAGGGTGGCCCAGGACCAGGCAGGGTTTCCTTTTGTTGT
The DNA here is from genome assembly GCF_024166365.1 of Elephas maximus indicus. NCBI lineage: Eukaryota > Metazoa > Chordata > Mammalia > Proboscidea > Elephantidae > Elephas > Elephas maximus. Next base: position 25,617,373 of record NC_064838.1, read on the forward strand.
ACATAGGCTTACTATCAGTTGGAATCAACTTGATGGCACCTGACAACACAACAACATGGTAGGTCCATTTCTAGTTTTTGAGATATTTCTACAACAGCTGTACCATTTTCAATTCCTACCAGTAATGGATAAGTGTTCCAGTTTCCCCACATCCTGGCCAACATTTATTATTTTCTTTTTTAATCTTAGCCGTCCTAGTGGTCATGAAGTGGTATCTCAGTTTTTGTGTTTTTAATTTGCATCTCTCTGATGGCTAAAGATGCTAAGCATCTTTTCATGTGTTTGTTGGCCATTTGAATATCCCCTTTGGTGAAATGTCTATTCAGTTCCTTTGCCTATTTTTTGATTGGGTCATTTATCTTATTTTTTGTTAAGTTATAGAAGTTTCATGTGTATTTTGGATATCATACCCTTATCAGATATATAGTTCTCGAAAATATTCTAACAACCTGAAGGTTGTCTTTTTACATTTTTTTTATAAATTCCTTTGATGAACAAAGGAAACCCTGGTGGCGTAGTGGTTAAGAGTTCGGCTGCTAACCAAAAAGTCGTCAGTTCGAATCCACCAGGTGCTTCTTGGAAACTCTATGGGGCAATACACTCTGTCCTATAGGTTCACTATGAGGTGAAATCGACTCAGTGGCAATGGGTTTGGTTTGGGTTTTGTTTTTGTTTTTTGATGAACAAAGTTTCATTTATCTGTTCTTTCTTTAGCTGTTTGTGCTATCTTATTACGTCAGATAGTTTATTATTAAAAGCTAGGTTCAACATCCATGCTCTTGTATATTCTTCTAAGAATTTTATGGTTTTAGTTTTCACAGTTAGGTTATAGTACATTTTAAATTGGTTTTTGTGTATGATGTGAGGCGTGGATCCTGATTCATTCTTTTGCATGTGGAAATTCAATTCTCCCAACATCATTTACTAAAGAGGCTCTTTCTTCTTCATTGAATGTTCTTAGCAACTTTGTCAAATTCAATATGTGTGTGGGTCTATTTCTGGACTCTCGATTATATTCCTTTGGCCTATATGTCTTTTATTATATCAGTTTCAAGCTGTTTTGATTACTGAAAAGTAGATTATCTTTAATGAGAATGAATGCCTAGGTACAGGAACCAGTTTTTTATTCCCTTTGACACTAGGGATTTTTCGAGTTAAATGAGAGGAGCCCTAGATTGCTTACGGTATGTCACTCCTGACATTGTTTTCCCTGGAAGGCAGAATTAGGAAACTAGAAAACCAGAAGCCATTTGTGACATCTCCCTCTCCCCTACCCTCTATATCCAATCCATCAATAAGTCCAGTTGGTTTCCATTTTCTTTGCCAAGCTACCATTATTTCTTACCTGTACTACGGCAATTGCCACTTACTGTTCTCCCTAATTCCTTTCTTGTTTTTCCCTCATCATACACACCACATTGAAATGGGATTAAAATACAAATTTGGTCGTTCCCTATAAAAAACCTTTCCATGGATTCTGAGTTTATCCAAAGGATAAACATTGAAATCCTTAACATATCCTACCTAGCGTTGTGAGTTCCAGTGCCCAACTCTCTCTAGTTTTCTCTAATACCACTTTCCTCCTCTGACTCTGATACAGTCACAGGTATCTTCTTTCAGTTCTTCTAATTAACCTTGTTTCCTTCTGCCCTGGAGCCTTTTCACATTCTTCCCTCTCTTGAAATCCAACGCACCAGCCCTCTTCACCTAATTCACCTGAACTTCACATCTGGGCTCAATCATTTTCTCTTGGGAAATCTGTAATAATCTAACTAGGTCAACTTCTGCCTATTATGTGGTCTTGATGAACCATTAACTTCCCTATCATACCACTTTTTATATCTTTAATTTATATCATGCATGTTTGTCTACAGTGTAAACTTGATGGTGGCCTAGACAATGTCTGTATTTGTTTACTGTCCTATCTCAGGGCCTATCACAATACCTAGCACATAGTTGGTTCTCAATAATGTAAAGAATTGAAAGCAGAGGCTCGAACAGGTACTTGTACACCAATATTCATTGCAACACTATTCTCAATAGCCAGAATGTGGAAACAACTCAAGTGTCTATGAACAGATAAACAAAATGTAGTATATCCATACAGTGGGATATTATTGAACCAGGGTTTCCTATACAACCATAAAGAGAAGTAAAGTTCTAGTACATGCTACAACATAATGAACCTTGAAAACATGCTGGGTGAAATGTCAGACACAAATGAAAAAATATTGTGTGATCTTACATGTACGAAAATATCTAGAATAGACTAATGCATGGAGACATGGTTTATTAGTGGTGACCAGGGGCTGGAGGGAGGGAGGACGGGAGTTCTTACAGAAAGGGTACTAAGTTTCTGTTTAGTGTGATGAAAATCTTTTGGAAATAGATACTGTGGTACTTAGCTCTGTCTTATGGTATTTAGAGATGACTATTTCTTTTAAGGAGCCCTGATGGTGCAGGGGTTAAGAGCCTGGCTACTTACCAAAAGGTCAACAGTTTGAATCCATTAGCCACCCCTCGGAGACCCTATGGGGCAGTTCTACTCTGTCCTATTGGGTCGCTATGAATTGGAATGGACTCGACAGCAATGGGTTGGGTTTAGGTATTTCTTTTAAATATTTTACTTGTCTTTCTTATTCAGTGCCCTCTTCAGTATAGTTTACACATTCATGAAACTACACTAATTAAAAGATTACTTGGTCAGGAAAAAAATCAAAGTTTAAATTTTGTCAATAATCTCTCAGTCTTAATTTCTCATGAAGTTCCAAGACTCATGACTCATCCCTTAGAAGATGTGTCTGGCCAATTCAGCTCGATATTAGTGTTAAAAAAAATATTTAGATGATTTTTTTTTTTAATAATAGCCCTACTGATTGAGAATGATTTACTCTTATAGTGAAGAAGACAAAAAGACAAACGAAAGTCCTTTATGATATAGTTTTAAAAATAGATCAACGTATGTTTGCAATGCTCTCCAGTGAATATATTTTTGACCTGAGTTATATTTGAGCATGATTTATCCACCTAGATTGTAGTATACTTACTTAGGTTGGCCAAGAATAAACAACAGACACAGGCTTTGCACAGATTTTAGGTTTACAGTTGGTAAATCAAATGGACCAAATTTATAGTTCAACTTTCATTTTGCATATGCCAGTCTACTTGCATAGTTGTTTTGTTTTGTCTTTATCTTATGCTTTCCTCCTTTTATGCCATAAGTCTTTCTCCTTATGCCTTATTTATATGGTCCATTTGTCCTAATTACTTCTAAACTAATTCATGCAATGTATGTATACTCATTTTGATGATTTGACATTTAGAGGATTTTATTTTTCTACCCCTCAGACTTATTATGTTCATGAAATAAGTATTTGATTCATAAGCCATGGCAAATAGAATAAATTATGAGGGTACATCTTACTGTAATTTCACATGACAGTTATAAAATTGCATTCAAAACTTCACAATGACTCAACATTCTGATTTGTGTTTGAAATCAGTGCTAGAGTTTCACTGGTGTGCGTTACTGAAATACGCATTTCTCCATGTCCAAAGGAAAAATCCAGTTTTTCTTGAATGTAGAGCTCATGCTACTGAATGTAGTAATTCCAGATAAGTCAGAGAGTTCATTATAGCAGGCCAACTCTGCACTGAGTTGGGTTAACTTAATTGTGGCTATCTTTCCCCATGTTAACAGCAACACTAAAAATAATTTAATACAATCTGGGGCACTTTACCCATTCTGTGAACTCCATATAAGTCCCAGATGAGCTACAGAAAGGAAACAATATATGATCAGGCAGGAGGTCTGCACTTACTAGCAGCAAATGCTCAGGCTGTGACCGAGTAGCAAACCAAAGCTGTGTAAATGATCTCCTCTCATTCACTTCCAGGCTATCTGAATAGGTCTGTACTTCCAGTGCAGATGCAGTGCCCACTTAAGTGACTATTGAGCCCATTATTATTATTTCCTAAAGTTAATAATGTTTGATATTTTTTCCTTTATAATCATTTGTCTGCCGGAAAGGTAGCCACTATTATTATTGCTTTATCAATAACTCAATGAACTTAATTTTGACATGTACTAGATGTTAATTGTAGGATTCTTAACCTTGGAACCATAGATATCTAGGTGTATCTAGGTGGTAAAGAGACCACCAACCTGGGAATCTGGAGATTTGAGTTCTTCTTCCTGCTTGGAGAACCGCGAGGGACAGCAGATCCAGTGTTGACTCAGGACTTATTGCCTATCCTAAGGGTTTGTCCCCATTGGTCCCTACTACGCTCCATTTCTAACACTTTGTTTCTGTAAAACAAGTTGGGATTTCTCAAAAAATATCTCCCATGTTGTGGTATAGTGTATTTTTTTTTTAGTTTAGTTCATTATTTCTGTAGATTCCTGGGTAGCACAAATGACTGGAGCTCAACTATTTACCTAAAGAGTGGTGGTTCCAACCCATCAGTGGCACCATAGAAGAAAGGCCTGGCTATGTATTTCTATAAGGATCACGGCCAAGAAAACCCTATGGAGCAGTTCTGCTCTGTAACACATGGGGTCACTATGAGTTGGAATCTATTCGACAGCAACAGGCCTTTTCTTTCCTTCTTTTTTTTTTTTTTTTACTATTTTTGTAAGATCTAAGCCCTTGTTAACACATCCTTTAATCTGACCTTCATTCGCAAAGTAATCAGTGCCCTATAACTTTTCTAATTGCTCCATTTGCCTTTTTTACTGTTATAGGTAAACCATTAAAGGAGTCAGGGCTTTCTCTTCATTTTTTCCCCCACTGCAATTGGAGACAGTTGTCTCAAAGGTCAAGTTAACTTCTAAATTATTCTGGCAAACATTGTATCTATAGGCCATTAAAGAAGCACCAATATCTTTACCTGGAGAACAGAATTGGGTCACAAGGTACATTTGTGCCTCATAGGCAATTTTTCTTTCACACACTGAAAAAGGGGAAGAGAGAGAGAAGCAAGAGAAATGCAGAATCTTCCATGATTAGTTTTTGTTCGGGAAAGGAAAATGTATACTTCTGAAGTGATTAGTTTGTGAAACATTAGCCTTAAAAGCTCTGTAAATCATGGCAAATTTTGCAGGTGCTCTTAGTGCTGCCACCTCAAAATTGTCCTGGAAGTTACGGACTTTACGATACCACAGCATTCAGGTAGAAATGATTCTCACCGCTCACTGCTCTGGGCCTCCCAACCTGGCACCTGCTTTGTCAGAAGCACGATTATCTGCCTGGCCCATGAAATAACATCAAAGAATTCCTGAATCCCATCATGGATTCACTGCCTATCTTAAAATCCAATTGCTAAGGAGCTTAATTTAAAAAAAAAAAAATCTTCTAACCTTAGTAGGGCAGCTTAAGGTAGATTCTGGTGTTTGAAGATACACAGTACTTTCTGGTGTTTAATTTCTTTTCTGCCTTATAAATTTTATGGATTCATTGTTTACTATCACCAGGGAAAACTAAGGCTACTGAGGAAAGTGCCATCCTTCTTTGTACTCAGAGGGGAAAGAATGACCAGTTTAAGTGCCTGCTGGATTTTAATCTATTAAAAAGACAGTTATGAAGAAATAAAGCTGAGATAAAGCAAGAACAGTTTAAGAACAGCTCAAGCTTAGGAAGGACTTGTATTTCTCAAAAAAATAATCTATTAGTACCTCCACCAAGTGGAAAACATGTCTATGGGATACAAAAGGAAATGTATATAAAGTAATAAGGAAGACCGAAGAAGAGTTGACACCTTTGAATTGTGGTGTTGGTGAAGAATATTGAATACACCACGGACTGTCAAAAGAACGAACAAATCTGTCTTGGAAGAATTGCGGCCAGAATGCTCCTTAGAGGCAAGGATGGCAAGTGTATCTTACATACTTTGGACATGTTGTCAGGAGGGATCAGTCCCTGGAGAAGGACATCATGCTTGGCAAAGTATAGGGTCAGCGGAAAAGAGGAAGACCCTCAACGAGGTGCATTGACATGGTGGCTGCAACAATGAGCTCAAGCATAACAACGATTGTAAGGATGGCTCAGGACCAGGCAGTGTTTCGTTCTGTTGTGCACAGGGTCACTATGAGTCAGAACTGACTCGACGGCACCTAACAGCGACAACAACAACATCAATTACTATATAATAATAGAATTTCAAGAAAATTATTAATAGGAGAAAAGAAGCAAAACTAACCATTTTGAAATAAGGACCTAAATCAGACTTCAAGGTGAGAGATCCATTCATTTTAATATTCCTAGTCCCTAGCTCAGTGCTTAGTATTTACTAAGGGCTCAATTAGCACATGAATGAGTGAATAAATGCTTGTGACCTAAGCTAAAGACTTTATTTTAAATTGTAATAAATTCTATGCCTTGAGACCGAAAAAGAGATACTTGTTTATAATAAAAATGTAGTCGCTATTCTTTTTCCTAAAGTTTTCCACTACACACCAACCAAGGACTGTAGAACTTTGTAGTAGACAGTCTGCATTTTCTTCACTAAGTAAGGGGTGAAAGGAAGGGTAGTAGAAAGGCGCCAAGATCACAGCAAGAACATGAAGGTGATGCTATCCCAGGGCTTATAGCCAATATAGACATTAAAACTATTTACCAAATTTTGACAATTAGCTCCTAATTAAAGCACCAAAAAGATTGAAAAAATGTTAGGAAAAGCTTCAGCCTCTTGCTCTTCTAGAATATGCTATGGTCTTCCTTCATAAAACTCGTGTCAGTTGGTGATTAAAAAAACCCAAACCAAACCAAACCCAGTGCCATCAAGTTGAGATTAGAGTTAGCCAAATCAAAAGAGAACAACCAAAATAAGTAAGCAATTCAACGTGCTATGACAAGAACGTTCTCTTCCATGTAAAGTTGACTCCACACTCCAGCCCTTCTCCTTAAGAGACACAAACCTGCTATGAAGCTAAATTTCTCAGAAGGATTCATCTCAGCTCTTGAGAAAAACTCTTGCTGAAAATCTCTTACATTGTCTTCATGCACAGGCCAAATGGTGTGGTTGAAAGCACCAACTCTAAAGCTAGATTGACTTAAGATAAAGTTCCTGGGAGGAACAAAAGTAGTGAATTACGGAAAGCATGTAAAGCAATGCATGACGCCTTGTAGAGGCAAAATAATAGAATTTATTAATGTTGGACTAACTCAAACACTATGTGAAATATCTGCTGATTAGATATATCACTTTACATGCCCATGGTACTTTTACTTTAAATAACAGTTTGGATAAAAGCATTTCACATGCATTTTCGTATTTGGGAGGCAGGCATGCATTTTGTTTAGCAGCCCAGACTCTGACAGTCTCGGTTTTAACCCTAATTCAACTTAACTGCTTGCCCTGGGGTAAATCACTCAATCTCTCTGAACCTTGGTAAAATTGGGGTTATAATAATTCCTTCTTTATAGGTTAATTTTAAGATAAATGGGGAAAAAATGTTTAGCATAAAACCTGTATATATTGTATCAGGTACTGAATAAATTATTGTTGTTACTGTTGCATTCAACCTCAATATCTTCATAGTCTCTACCTCCAAAAGGATGCCTCTACTTGCATACATCAACATTCTGTAACTCAATAAATCTAAACTTAATTTACCAACTTCTCCCCCCAAGTAACACTTCCTCCAAAGCTAATATTTTCATTATCTTTCCAAATACCCATATCTGATAGGGCTCCATCTCTTGTCTACCATATCCATATTCATGTTTTATACACGTGAGGAAACAGAAATCAGAGGTTACAGTAGAGCTTCTACCAAAGACATTCTTTAACTGTGAGTGAAGTGGATGTCTGTGAGATTTACATGTATTTTTCATTTCTTTTGCACTGACAAAGAGTCCAATCTAACAAAATCTAACCCATGGCCTTGTAATAAAATATCCTTTTCAACGAGAACCACATAACCATTCATTCTAGGGTATGAAGTAAACATACCGCTGGTACTTGCAGAGTAAATTGATGTTTTTCTTAACCCTATGCTTTTGTTACTTTTCTTGGGTGAACCCAAAGGTTGCACTTTAATACAATGACGCTAACAAGAATGTGTATGTAAGCAACAAATGCAAAGAACACACCTAAGTGGTATACATAAAACCTCTTATACTAGAATGCAGTTACCTTCCTCAAAAGTCTAAGCATTTACCGTATGAATTTGTCTTCTATTCAGAGATAAGTTGCATCGATGTGCAAAATTTACCAATCACAAAGCACATAGACAAGAAGCTGTGACTCACACAAACACCACTTTCCAGGTATACACACACATACAAATACATGAGCCTCACAATTTAATACTAGGGAAACTAACTGGAAATAATTAACTCTATATATCACTCATGGTGGCTGTTTATTGTTTCTTGTGAAATCACTGTTTAAGCATCTGGGACAAAGCCTTCTTTATCAAAGGACTAATTTAGTATGTTGAATTGTATGTTAAACTGATGTTTTTTTCCTTGGATTTAGTTGATTACTTTTTTTTTTTCTTTCTTTCAGTAAAGCATAGTAACAGACTTCAAGAAGAAAAAAAATAAAATACTGTCTTGCCTATCCTAGATCCTGGATGTTATAGGCCAAAAAATATCCTGGCTTGAAAAGATAGAAAAGAAATTATTCTGAACATAAGAATGGAACCAAAAGGATAGTTTACCAAATCCATTCACATTTCTTCTGTATCTGTTCTCTGAAAGTTCAGCAATGACCTGCTGAACACAAAATTTACTTTCCTCCTCAGTCATCCTTTCCTCTGTTAGGCAGCATTCCACACTGATCATGAACCTCCTTTTTGTACATTAATTCATTCAATAATATTAAGCCATTATATGCACCAGACACAATTTTAGGTATTGGAAATACAGCCACAAACAAAACAGGCAAAAGTCCCTGCTATCTCTTTCACTGTTTTGCCTCTCCAAACTCTTCAATGTTCTAGCTCCTCTAAGGTTCTACCCTTGGCCTTCTCTTTTCACTCAGAGCTATCTAACAATTTTACCACGTCCAACCATTCTCTTATGTCTCAGTATGTCCTGTTCGCTGAAGTTTCCCAGAATTATATCCACATGCCCATCACATTTCCATAGTTCCCACCCCTAAAATGACACCTCTGCCTTGCTAAATCGACACCATTATCACTCAACAAATCTAAGCCAAATTTCCCAGCTCTTCCTCTAAGGCAAGCATCTTCCCAAATTTTCATTTATGCAAGTTTTCCAAAAACCCGGATTTGTGAGAACTCTGCCTTTTATCTGTCATATTCAATCATCTGTCATGCAGATGGCTCTGTATCTTCAATGTTTGTAAAATCCATTGCCATTCTCTAGCTGCAATTTCATCGTTATTAAGGAAATAGTTTCTTGAGTGGCTTTCCTGTCTGAAAATGATTATTCCTCTACTCTAATACATACCCTTTAGCACACTTGGAACATCTTTGTAGGCTATCTCAGGAGCTGTCAGTTGCTTCTTGTAACCTATTAAAATAAATGCCTGATCTTCCAATCAGGACTTTGTATGATGGGCCCCTTCCTACTCTTTCCTCACTATTTCCACAATCTGTAGCCTAGTCACATCCTGTCACTTTTCCTATAAACTGTATAGAGGACATCTCTTCTCACTCTTAAATTTACTAACCTTACAGTTCTGGGGGCTAGAATATCATTTTCCCTACTTCCTTTATTGAAATTATTCTCACATTCTCTAGATAAAATAGTATCCTCCCATAAAGATTTCCATCATTCCCCTCATTCTCAATTTGTCATTCTCCTTAAACTCATCACATCTATGCAACTTAGTATACTGAGATTTATAATAATCTCTGTCTACTCAACTGAACTAAAAACATTCACCTATATTTGAAGTATGAAGCTTTTAGTGGATTTAGAAGAAGAAGTAAAGAAAAGGGAGCAAAAAATGTGAAGAAAGTACTAGAATCTAGAAACCTGATGCTAAGATGACACCTAGAAGTCTCTGCTTTTGCCTTCATCATCAGGCTGACTGTCATGTGACAAAGTACCAGAAATAGAGCTAGGAAATCCTAATACTTCAGAGACCAAATAGATTTGAGATTTCCTGTTAAATTTCCTGCACTGAAATAATGAGAACCCATGACACCACTTACAGAGTTTTGAAATGCATGTATTTTCAGCAACATGACAATGATATCAAGATATTCCTGCTGGGGAAAAAACTTCCCAAGTTCCATTGAATAGTAGTATTATTTTCTATTATTCTTAAATATGGAAATAGCCTACTGTTTTATGTTATTGAAATATTACCTCCTTATTATAAAAAAAGTCTGAAAGTACCTAAAATATGAAGATGAAAATTAAAATTATCTATAATCCTTCCATGCTGCTATAATCACCATGAGCATTTTGGTGTACTTTTTTCCTGCCTATACATACATACATAGATAAAGATTTTAAATGATATATGAGGTCTTATAATACATGCTAACATGAACCCTGCCTCTTTGACTTAATACCTATTGGGAGCATATTCTTGCATCTACATACATCTACAAGGAGCCCTGTTGGCACAAACAGTTAAGGGCTCAACTGCTGACCAAAATGTGGGTGGTTCAAACCCGCTGAGCAGCTACATAGGAGAAAGACCTGGGAATCGATCCACATGTGTAAAGATTATAGGCTGGAAAACCCTATGGGGCAGTTCTATTCTGTCACATGCAAATGGTATGAGTCAGAATTTACCAGATAGCACCCAACAGCAACATCTATATTTATATCTTTAGTTTTATTGATGTTAGTATCTGTATGTATATATCCTTATTTTGATAGTTTAATAATGTATGAAAGTCCACAATTTAATTAGTCAATTATCTATTAGTTGGTATTTAGGATTTTTTTTAAAATGTCATTTTCCAGATTTAGCTTTTACACACACTTCAGTAAACATCTTTGAACACTAAATACAAGTGGGCTGGTTGCATGAAAACCTATGCATATATTTAAGAGATTTTACAGTGTTTTTTTTTTTTTCTTTCCCTCAAATTCTTGACCAATAATTTTGTTATCTGGCACTAAACAAAGTTTAATGTGCTGACAGACCACTTTGAATTTTGCTTATTTGTTTTTTTTTTTTTTTTTCCATTTATAATTGTTTAGTCTTTTGCCTAGGCAATTTTCCTACTGGGGTGCTTCTCTTTACCTACTTGATTTATAAAAGCTCTCTTTGAGTCAGTACTAATTCATTTTATTGCATTTATGTTCATTATTTGTCACATAACCTGATTATAGCAGACACATGTTCTCATATGACTACTAAATTTTAAGTGGTAATATTTCTTAATCTTATACTTAAGGGTTTTGCCCTTGATGGCATCCTTAGAAAGAGTCTCTTAATTACCAATATTACAAAAGTATTCACCTGTACTTCCTTTTATTACTTTTACGATTTCCTTTTCAATCCATGCAGAATGTATTTTGGTTCAGATATCCCTCGATTTTCAAAAGTTTGCTATACGCCACTCACTTTTATAAAAGGCCTACATTAGACCCTGTTTTTACTAACTGAAAGAAATCTGAAGAGGATTTTTGCATTTACAACAAAAGGCAAGGAGCAGAAATAGCTTTCAGCGTTTCTTTTGCAGCAGGTCCTTAAAGAGGCAGCATGCGCCCAAGCATGGAGATTGGTATGGCCACGCTTCGTTCCCGGGTACCACACTCAGCATCTCAGCATCCGGTCGTCATAGCTTTGAACTTTGTGAGCATCTGTGCTTTAGCTTGATTTATAGATGTGTCCTAAGGTATCAGAAAAGCTTAAGAGAGCTTGGAAGGGTTTTATATGTTATTTGGTAGGTTATTTTTGGGGTCTGGGAATGCTCATAAATTTTCCGATATAAATGAATAATAATTGCTTATTCTCTTCATGCCATTTCAGCTTCTGAAAGGGCTCATAGGAACACTCTATTTTCAGAGAGAATGAAAAACCTGTATAAGGTGTGAAATAAGAACTTTGCTTTTTTTTCTGTATGATTAGCCAGTCATCTCACATTCCCGGTTCAAAACTAAGTCCTGCCTAGGTCCTTGCCTTCTTCTGACCAAGAATGACTAGGAGAGGCTCCAAAGCTCCACGCGGGCAAAGGTTTATCTTTATTAGTGGCAGAGAGAAAAGGCAGAGGCTCTCGAGGGAGAGACGGAGAGGGGCTTCTGCCTATGCTAGTAGCCTCCTGTCTCTGTCCCAACAAACTGCGTCTCAGGGTCCATAAACTTTTTTTGGCGGGGGGGAGGTATTATCTTTATTCATGAAATGGGTGGAGATTTCCAAGAGAAGGGAGGGATTATGGCAATCAGGTGCGTGTGCAGCCGGAACTCTCAAGAGGCACCCTCTCCCCCAAAGTCTGTCAGAACAAAGATGGCAGTCCGTCGCCAGGGCTGCTGTGGTGTCGCACAGGACCCACTCTCGGTGGGGAACCTGAAAAAAAAAATAACCCTAAGGAAGTTACCATTTGCCTGCTGCAGACATAATGTAAGAAGAGTTCATTTACTCAGAAGGGAATACATTCTAACAACCCACAGATGGGAAGGGGCAGCGAAGCTCGTGCGTAGGCTTTAATTAGGAGTATTGGGCCAGAGTTTATCTACCTCAGCCAGTCCGATGCCCTGTCTGTCTCAGTACTAATCCAGTCTTTCTCCTTCTGGTTAAAAATACCATATTTTATCATGTTTTTCATTTTTATTACAAATATGTAGGTTCTTTTCTTATATCTCTAATCGTTTAGCTATGCTGCTTATAGTGACATAAAAAAAAAAAAAAAACACTGCCATCGAGTCAATTCCAACTCATATCCACCCTATAGGACAGAGCAGCACTGCCCCATAGAGTTTCCAAGGATAGATACTAGAATGTACAATTACTATATTTTATAATACATTTTAATATCTGTTTGGGAAAAATCTCCTCACCTCACTTTTCTTTTAATAAACATCCCATTCTATCCTTTTTTTTTTTTTTTTTTCCCCAGGTAAAGTTTAAAGCCATTTGATCTAGAGTATGACCCTTGAGGAAGTAAGGAGTCCCTGGATGGCACAATTGGTTAAGCACTTGACCACTCACCAAAAAGTTGGTGGTTTGAACCCACCCAGTGGGGCTGTAAAAACCCTATGGAGCAGTTCTACTCTGCACATACGATGTCACTATGAGTTGGAATCCACTTGATAATACCTAACAACAACATGAGAAAGTAAACCATAACTGAAACTTCCTAGGGAGCAGGAAATCCAAACATGATTATGTAAATAAATAAAAGAATTAATTGCATCAGAGTTACCTACTTTGCAATACAGGTGGTCATGGCATTGGGACCAGAATGCTTGGAGTGTGTGGAATTAAGTTCACTGGACAGTGCACAGTGCTTAGATTGGTGCTAGTAATGATTTCTCCAGTAACCTGGTCTTTTAAATCTATGCTTCTGCCTAACAAGCCTCATTCAGGTAAACTGGTGTATCCAGTCTAGTCCTACTATTCCAGGGGCATTTGTTTTTTGTTTGTTTTTGTTTTTGTTCTTTGTATGGTTTTGCTGATACGAAATCTAGTCCCTTGCTATTCAGATATGATCCACAACATCAACGTAACGTCAGCAGCTCTTTGGAGCTGATATAAACACACATTCTCAGGCACCCTTCCAGACCTATTGAATCCAGTTCTACAGCTCAGATGATTGGCTTGCACATTGAAGTTTGAGAAACACTGACTGGTCTATAATGAATTGATCTTATAATTTGGTATTTAAGTAATAGTCTTCAACACCTTGCTGCCAGGCCCATAGGAGCACTTTACTGTGGCCTCCATGCTATGACAATAAGTACCTTATTGGGTACATTATTAGTGAATCATAAATAGCGTTTTTTTTTTATTATTAAAGATGGCAAAATGGCCATCTGTACCCAGCTATAGGTCATATGCACTCTGGTTACCCTTTCGAGGTGAGGTATAAAAATACTGCCTGTTTCCAGGAAATGATGCATACGCACTCACAATTGTTCCATATTTGTAAATATCTTTTTTTCTGTTTCTGTTAAAAACAGTGTACGAAGGAACTCTCATTTAGCATTTCATGTCAAGCTTCTGAAGTTGTCATATTCCGCTGTACAGCTTTCCTTAACATTGTGTGACTAATCCAACATGTGTGACAACACTGGCTTCAGTTTTAATAAGTTCTTAAGTTCTTAGAATAGAAAAAAAAAAAAGGAAAAAGGCTGGCTAAAGAAAGCAAATCTTCTAGGAGGAAATGACATGATTTCTAAACAAGGTTTTGCTACAGTAACCTCAGTGTTATTTAGTGGATCCGGGGGTTTGAAATTCTGCCAATGAATTCTACATATCTCTAACTCACTTGGTTGGCTTATCCGAAATGCTAACGGCTATTGACTAGACTTTCACAGTATGTCAATTTTTCCAAATGAGGAAAATGGAGGGAAAGTGGGCTGAACAGTTTCTTTGCCTAGGGATGACTGTAGGATGTTTATTGACCAGTTGTGTTGTTAATCACTCTTTTTTTTCAACTGAATAAGTTCTTTTCGATGGTGTATGAACTAAAAGCCAAAGTTCCTTAAAAGTATTCAGGGAGAAAAAAAGGAAAAATGCCCAAAGGTGGTCTGGAGTTGAAGCTGTTTCTATCCTTGCAAAGTAAAGCATATTCTTTCAAATGTTCAGGGAATATAGGCACCATGGACCTTTTTCTTTTTTTGCAAAAATCCAGGCCTAGAAATCAGACACTTTTGCAAACACTACACTTTGAACTGCCAAAGCAAAAATAGCCATACAACAACATACTTGTTTTACTATTGCCAGTGAATCCAGCCTTGAAGAGAAAATGATTGCTAAAATTCCAGTGGCCATCTGTGACATCCCCACAGGACTTTGGTAGAAAGGATAGACAGCCTTTATCTGGAAACGACCCACATTTAAATCCCTTCACATTAACCACCATATCTAATACACCTTTGTTAAATTCCATTGTGCCTAGCATATTAATTTGCCCATGATAAATATTCAAGTAACATTTTTTTAGGAAGACAAGGAAAAAGAAAGTAATAAGAAAAAAAGAGATTAAAATGTTTGATTAAATCAGTAAATGTGATTGTTTTAGCTAGTGCTGCTGTAACAGAAATACCATAAGTGGGTGGCTTTAAGAAACAAATTTATTTTCTTACATCTCGGAAGGCTAGAAGTCCAAACTCAGGGCACTGGCTCTAGCGGAAGGTTTTCTGTCCTTTGCCTCTGGGGAAAAAATCCTTTTCTCATCTTCTCCAATGTTTGTCTGCATTCCTTGGAGATCCTCACATGGCATGTGTCTTCCCCCCATTCCCGCTCACTTCTCTTTGCCTTGTCTTCTTTTTTTTTTTTTTTTCTTTTTTGTTGAGGATATACACAGCAAACCATGCACCAATTCAACTATTTCTACATGTACAACTCAGTGACATTCATTACATCCTTCAAGTTGTGCAAACATTCTCACCCTCCTTTTCTGAGTTGTTCCCCCCTATTAACATTAACTCACTGTCTCCTAAGGTTTCTATCTAATCTTTCCAGTAGCTGTTGTCACTTTGATCTCATGTAGGTAGTTCTTAAAAGAGCATAATGCTCAAGGCAGACATTTTTTACTGGTTAAGCTAAACTATTGTTTGGTTTTAAGAAGACCCCAGGTGATATTTTTGATTTAAGTTGTAAAGATTATCTCAGGCCAATAGTTTCAGGGGTTCACCCACCCTACATGACTCCAGAAAGTCTGGAGTCCATGAGAATTTGAAATTCTGTTCTGCATTTTCCCCTTTTTATCAGTAAAGATAGCCAGACAAAATCTAGTTCATCTGGTCTCATGGCAAAGGAGACAGTTGTTCACAGAGGCCATTAGCCACATGTTCCCTGTCCTCCTTCTATTCCTGACTCTCCTTCCTCTGTTGCTCCAGGAGAATAGAAACCAATTGTCATGCCTTGGATGGCAGCTTGCAAGATTTTAAGACCCTAGGCACTACACAATGAATTAGGAGGTAGAACAGAAGCATTAAACATGTTATTAGGCCACTTAACTGGGATGTCCCATGAAATTATGACCCTAAACCTCCAAACCAAGGAACCAAATCCCATGATGTTTTTGGTTGTACATAAACAGACTCAGCAGCTATTCTTTTTTTGTTATTGTTGTAAATATATCTACCCCACAACTTTTGCCAATTCAACTTTTTACAGGCATACAACTTATTGGCAGCAATTAGAATAATTGGCTGTGCTTCACTACCCTTAATCAATGAAATTTTGCCATCACCATTAACCCCCACTTGCCACTTTCCCCAGCCACTGGTAACCACAAATGAACATTGTTCTCCATACATTTGTCTTTTCTTGTCTTTTTATGTAAGTCAGGTCATACAGTATTTGTCATATCTCAAAAATGAGTTGGTTTAAGACACTCTACACTGATAAGGCCTTATTAACATAACAAAGAAAACCCTATTGCCAGATAGGATTACATCCACAGCTATAG
Source organism: Elephas maximus indicus (assembly GCF_024166365.1). Lineage (NCBI taxonomy): Eukaryota > Metazoa > Chordata > Mammalia > Proboscidea > Elephantidae > Elephas > Elephas maximus. The sequence continues at coordinate 25,633,889 of NC_064838.1, forward strand.
AGGTTAGGATTGCAACACATATTTTGGGGGGACATAATTCAATCCATACAGTATTGTTCTAAAGTAAGAGTGTCCTTTCTGCTTACAAAACCCACGCCCTGTTTCAGACATATCGACTTTCTCAGTTACAGTTAATGCAGAAACTAGCAATAGAGATGAGACTGACTTGCAGAATGATAGAAAAACATATTGACATCATGAGATTGAACAATCTCATGTTCAAGAGCAACAAATGAATTATCTCAAATCAAACACAAAGAAGCAAAGCTACATAAAGATTTGCACAGAAATAAAGATCACTCTCTGTGTACAGTCCCCTTCGAGTTCCACACATAATCCCCCTCCCCCATCCCCCATCAGTTGGGGCATGATCAGGAGATACAGAAAGAGCCAGACTGCACGTGCGAACTTTGCTCTGAGTTCAGGAATATTTGTCCTGAAGGTCTGACCTGATGGCCTCTTCATCTTCTTTTGATGGGTTCTTGGCATTTTGTTTCATACAGAACCTTCCTATTAAGGCTGCAAAAGTCCCCAGGGGACTTCGGGCACTATCATCTTGGAACTTAGAAAAGATATATTATGTTTTCCTCCATACTCAGCCTGACTGCTTGAATAAATTTTAAAATTACATAAATGAATCCCACATTTAAAATAACTAGAAAATAAAAAGTTATAGCTTTATGTAACTCGAAGAAAGTACAAATGTTGTAAGGTGTACAAAATTCATTTTATCCCCCAGCCAGCGAATTAACCAACAAAAGATACTGATGTTGTTGTTGTTGTTAGGTGCATTGAGTCAGTTTCAGCTCATAGTGACTCTGTGTGCAACAGAACGAAACACTGCCTGGTTCTGCCCAATCCTCACAGTGGTTGCTGTCTTTGAGCCCATCATTGCAGCCACTGAGTCAATCCGTTTTGTTTAGGGTCTTCCTATTTTTTACAGACCTTCTACTTTACCAAGAACGATGTCCTTCTTCAGGGACTGGTCCCTCCTGATAACATGTCCATAGTATGTGAGACAAAGTCTCGTCATCCTTGATCCAAGGAGCACTCTGACTGTACTTCTTCCAAAAGAGACTTGCTCCTCTGGCCGTCCATGGTATATTCAGTATTCTTCAACAACTCCATAATTCGAAACCATCATTTATTCATTATCCAGCTTTCACATGCATATGAGGCAATTGAAAATAACATGACTTGAGTCAGACTCACCTTAGTCTTCAAAGTGACGTCTTTGCTTTTCAACACTTTAAAGAGGTCTTTTGAAGCAGATTTACTCAATGCAATACGTCCTTTGATTTCTTGACTACTGCTTCCATGGATGTTGATTGTGGATTCAAGTAAAATGAAGTCCTTGACAACTTGACTATTTTCTCTGTTTATCATAGTGTTGCTTATTGATCCAGATGTGAGGATTTTTTGTTTTCTTTATGTTGAGGTGTAATCCATACTGCAGGCTATAGTCTTTGATCTTCATCAGTAAGTGCGTCAAGTCTTCATTTTCAGCAAACGATGTTGTATTATCTGCATAACACACGTTGTTAATGAGTCTTCCTCGAATCCTGATACTGAGTTCTTCTTCATGCAGTCCTGCTTGTCATATTATTTGCTTAGCATACAGATTAAGTAAGTATGGTGAAAGGATACAACCCTGACACACAACTTTCCTGATTTGAATCACACAGTATCCCCTTGTTCTGTTGGAGTAACTACCTCTTGGTCTATGTACAGAATTCAGACAAGCACAATTAAGTGTTCTGGAATTCCCATTCTTCACAATGTTACCCATAACTTGTTATGAGCCACACAGTCAAATGCCTTTGCGTAGTCAATAAAACACAGGTAAAAATTTTCTGGTATTCTCTGCTTTCAGCCATAATCCATCTGACATCAGCAATGATATCCCTCATTTCATGCTGTCCTCTGCATCTGGCTTGAATTTCTGACAGTTCCCTGTCTATGTAATGCTGCAACTATTTTTTAAATTATGTTCAGCAAAATTGTACTTGCATGTGATATTATGATTTTCTTCAATAATTTCCACATTCTGTTTCCACCTCCTGATGAAAATCAAAGACCTTTCTTTGGAATGGGCACAACTATGGATCTCTTTCAGTCAGTTGGCCAGATAGCTGTCTTCCAATTTTCTAGGCGTAGAGAAGTGAGCACCTCCCGTGCTGCTTCTCTTTGTTGAAACATCTCAATCAGTATTCCATCAATTCCTAGAGCCTTATTTTTTGCCAATGCCTTCAGTGCTGCTTGGACTTCAGTACCATCAGTTCTTGATCATATACTACCTCCTGAAATGGTTGAACGTTTGACTAGTTTTTTTTTTTTTTTTGGTAGAGTAAGTCTGTGTACTCCTTCTATCTTCCCTTGATGCTTCCTATGTCATTCAATATTCTCCCCCAGAGAATTCTTCAGTATTGCAGCTGGAGGCTTGAATTTTTTCTTCAGTTCTTTCAGCTTGAGAAATGCCAACCGTCTTCTTCCCTTTGGGTTTTCTAACTCTAGGTGTTTTCACATTTCATTGTAATACTTTGTCTTCTGGAGCTGCCCTTTGAAATCTTCTGTTTAGCTCTTTTACTTCGTCTTTCTTCCATTCACTTTAGGTATTCTATGTTCAAGAGCAAGTTTCAGAGTCTCTTCTGACATCATTTTGGTCTTTTCTTTCTTTTTAATGACCTCTTGCTTTCTTCATGTATGATGTCCTCGATGTCATTCCACAACTTGTCTGGACTTCAGTCAGTTCAGTGCATCAAATCTATTCTTGAGATGGTCTCTAAATTCAAGTGGGATATACTTAAAGTCATACTATGGCTCTTGTGGACTTGTTCTAATTTTTTTAAATTTCAACTTGAACTTGCATATGAGTAATTGATGGTCTGTTCTGCAGTGGGCCCCTGGCCTTGTTCTGACTGATGATATTGAGCTTCTCCATCGTCTCTTTTCACAGATGTAGACAACTTGATTCCTGTGTTTTCCATCAGGTGATGTCCACGTGTATAGTCATTATTTATGTTGTTGAAAAAAGGTATTTGCAATGAAGAAGTCATTGGTCTTGCAAAACTCTATCATGTGATCTACAACATCATTTCTATCACCAAGGCAGTATTTTCCAACTACTGATTAGTCTTGTTTGTTTCCAGCTTTCACGTTCCAATCACCAGTAATTATCAATTTATCTTGATTGCACATTTGATCGATTTCAGACTGCAGAAGTTGATAAAAATCTTCAATTTCCTCATCTTTGGCATTAGTTGTTGGTGGGTAAATTAGAATAATTATTGTATTAACTTGTCTTTCTTTTAGGCATATGAATATTCTATCACTGACAGCATTGTACTTCAGGATAGACCTTGAAATGTTCTTTTTGTCGATGAACACAACACCATTCTTTTTCAATTTGTCATTCTCAGTATAGTAGACCATATGATTGTCTGATTCTAAATGACCAGTACTAGTCCATTTCAGCTCACTGATGCCTAGTATATCTATCTTTATGTGTTACATTTCACTTTTGACAACTTCCAATTTTCCTAGATTCATACTTTCTACATTCCAGGTCCCAATTATTAATGGATGTTTACAACTGTTTCTTCTCATTTTGAATCATACTGCTTCAGTTAATGAAGGTCCTGAAAGCTTGACTCCATCCACATCCTTAAGGTCAACTCTACTTTAAGGTGGCAGCTCTTCCTCAGTTATATTTTGAGTGCCTTGCACACTGAGAGGTTCATCTTCCAGTACTATATCAGACAAAGTTCTGCTGCTAGTCATAAGGTTTTCACTAGCCTTTTTTTTTTTTTTCCAGAAGTAGACTACCAGGTCTTTCTCCCTAGTCTGTCTTAGTCTGGAAGGTCTGCTAAAACCTGCCTACCATGGTTGACCCTGCTGGTATTTGAAATACCGGTGACTTAGCTTCCAGCATCACAGCAACATGCCAGCCACCACAGTATAACAAACTGACAGATGCATGGTTGACAAAAGATACTAACCCAAGGTTTATAAAAGGAGGATGAAAAGGCATATATTAAGTGCATATTCTTGCCTTGTGGATACCCAATATATTTAACACCCTTTTTGCAGAGGATATCTTCATCAACATATTGTACAAAACCAATAAACAGGCCAATGTTTCCTAAACGTACTGATGACCAAAGTTGTTTTAACTCCCTTCTACGTCACCTCTGCAGAATTGGAGAGATTTAAATTATGCATGAAGGAATAACATGTACACTACTGGAAACTGATTAGTTATGTTTCCACTCATGGTCACTTTATCCCATAGAATATTCACCAGGGGTCCCTAGGTAACTCAAGCAGCCACATCTTAATATAATGTTCTTTAGAGACCAACAGTAAGACATACACGTGCCATGACCGTCATAACTTCCAGGTGTTTTAGCAACCTGTATGTGGTAGGCATTACTAGTGCTCACCAATAGCCTCAGTTCTGCTGGAGTATTGAAAGTACATTTCCCAGCTGCCTTGTGGTGCATAGTTCTTGCCAATGAGTTTAGAACAGAAGATTTAAGTGCCAATACGTGACTCTCCACGGTCTCTTCTGCTGCCACAGCAAAATGGGAGAGCCCTGTGCAAATTTGGAGGTGCCAAACACCAGAGCGACCTAGTACCACGTGGAAGAGAGCTACTCTGGAGAGCCACCAGACCTCACTCAGATTTTGAGATTTTTGATGTGTTAAGACCCCAAGACTTTAGTGTTTGTTACCCTAGTGCAACTTAGATTTTCCTGACTAAAACACAGTGTTATTGTTGTTAGTTGCCATCCAGTTGTTTTTGACTCACGACGACCCCATGTACAATAGAATGAAACATTGCTTGACCCTCTGTCATCTTTACCATCATTGATATTCTCAAATTCATTGTAGACACTGTGTTTTGAGCGCCTTCCAACCTAGAGGACTCATCTTCCAGCACAATTAATGGACAGTGTTGTATAATGATCCATACGGTTTTCATTGGCTAATTTTTATAAGTAGCTTGCCAGGCTATTCTTCCTAGTCTGACTTGATCTGGAAGCACCACTGAAACCTGTCCACCATGGGTGACCCTGCTGATATTTGAAATACCAGTGCATAGCTTACAGTGTCACAGCAATGTGTGAGGTACCACAACATAACAGACAAACAGCTGATGGAAAACACAGTTCTGATGCTATTTTACTTTAAACATTTAGTGTTCTGATATTCAACGAGACTTCTATATAATACCAGATACATAATACCTGTATAATACATACATAATACCAGACTTCGACAAAGTAACTGCCTAGGATTTTGAGAATAGTCTGTCTTAATAGAACATAATTTTCCTTTTATGTTAGATGAACTCATTCATCCTTGACCTCTTTTTTAGGCTTTCAGCAATTGAGTTAACCTGCCCAAATTGGAAGACCATTACATTCAGCAGGGGAAAAAAAAAAATCATAGCCAGGTCCTAGCCTACTGCATGTGAATACGTGTGCAATATCAGGATATTTCAATTAACATACTTTTATGAGTTTTTTTTTCCCCCTTTGTCCAAGTAGGATTTTGAGGTCAGTATTTCATTGATATTTTCTAACATAATTTGTGCTGCCTACTTGTACTCTGCTGCAAAAATGGGTCATTCCATAGAAACTTTGTGTTGGACCCTTTTTAAAGCCTTTAATATTAGCAGTTGGCTATTCCCTTCTCCTGTGACAGTATGACAGGTTTATTCTGAGATGATAAATTGAATTGGTACATTCGTATTTCACACACAAACCCCCCAAATATAAAGGTTAGCAATTAGCTTTTTGAACAGAGAGTGGTTTGGACAGAATATGTTTTTAAGGTTGTCTGGGGTTTTAGGTTCCTTCACGGGACTGCTTGAACTAGATGTCAGAGTTCAATATGTGAGCCCTTTGGGTGTTTTTATTTTTTGAAAATCAGAGCTTAAAATTGAAATTCAAGTAAATCCTATTTGCAATTTCCAGTGACAACCCTGACAACCCTGTTTTCCTTCTTTCCACAGCTAAACTGATTTTTTTTTTTTTGTACAAGTATGCAGGGATGAATACTGGAAAAGGTGATCTTTGAAGATGAATATGATGTTCCTATTGATCTGAATCAGGTAAAATTATCCATAGACTCTTGCTCCCTCCAGACTCTGAAAGGCTGCTTATTCCCGAGACACATCAGTTGACACTGACTTTCATCTCTCCAGGAGAAACTAGCTTCACAGACTAAAGAGAAAATTGTTCAGGTTCTGGAAGCATGAGGCCTGGGGTGACTGCGTCCCTCTGCTCCAGTTTCTAACATTGCTGGCACTTCATGGATAAGAATAGAAGTGAAGACTTAATCAAGGTAAGGGGGATATTTTCACAGTTGTAAGATGACAGAGAAGGATAGAATTGAAAGTACATCTATTTAATGATTCTGTTTAGAAAATTACCTTACCCTGAGGTGGTGTGTACAGTGTTTCCTCTATTTTTCATCTAGTCCCATGCTTGATCTTAGTCTGTATTTACCACGTTCTTAATTTCATACACCATGGAAGGCAGAATAATGGCCACCAAATGCCCACGCCCCAATCCCTAGAACCTGTGAAGGTGTTATGTTACATGGCAAAAGAGGCTCTGCAGGTGTGATTAAATTAAGGACCTTGAGATGGGGAGATTATTCTGGGTTATGCATTTGGGTCCAATCTAATCTCATGGTTCCTTGAAATCAGAGAACTTTTCCTGACTGAGATGTCACTGTGGACGTGTGTAACTAATTACCACAGGCTTAGTGGCTAAAAATAACACAAATTTGTCCTCTCACATTTTTGTAAATTAGAAGTCCAACACGTGTCTAACTGGACAGTGCTGGTTTTGAAGGTTCTAGAGGAGAATCTGTTTCCTTGCCTTTACCAGCTTTAAGAGGTCTCTCACATTGTTGGCTCCTGGTCTCCTTCCTCCATCTTCAAAGCCAGTGACATTGAGATTGAGTGAGTCGTGTCCCCAAAAAATATGTATTGAAATACATGTGGATATAATTCTATTTGGGAACAGGGCTTTCCAGTGTTATATTAATAAGGCCATATCAGTGTGGGATAAACCTAACCACTCTGAGCTATGTAAGGAGCCGCATAGACAGAAAGAAAAGCATAGACTTGGGGGAAGGTAGACTCTATCTGACAACAGCGGAGGCAGATGAACCTATACACCCAAGAACTCCAAGGATTTCCAGATACTAGAACCGAAACGGACAAATAAGGACCCCCCTCCCCCCGCCTTTAGCCACACTTTGAATTTGGACCTCTAGCCCCCGAGCTATGGCTGCTAACCAAGAGGTTGGCAGTTTGAATCCACCAGGCACTCCTTGGAAACTCTATGGGGCAGTTCTACTCTGTCATATAGGGTCGCTATGAGTCGGAATTGACTCAACGGCAGTGGTTTTTTTTTTTTTTTTTTTCTCAGCCCCCCTGAACTGTGAGGAAATAAATTTCTGTCCTTGAAAGCCATCTGCTTGTGGTATTTCTGTTACAGTAGATCTAGGAAACTAAGATAGACAGTGAAGCAGTATACTGCATGGGCTAAAAGCAGGAGCTTTAGAATGTGGCAGATGTCTCTGGAGTCATCAATTGGCCAGTTCCTATCTGTGTGACAGTTATTGTCTGTGTGACTTCTCTAAACTTCAGTTTCCTCATCCGTAAAATGTTTCATAGGGTAGTGTGAGAATTAAAACATAAAAAAAGAATAATAATTTCTAGAGTTCTTACTTTCTAGAGTTCTTAGCACATAGCACTCAATAATCATTAACAGTTTTTTGATTGTTGTTATTGTTGTGATTGCAGTCATGGGTGGTCATATCCTACACATAAGCAGATGAAGGGAAGATCTTTGATCGATCACAGTTTCATGACTCTGTCTTGAGACTTCTTGTCCTTTTGTATTGTCTGACCTTAGTGTCGTGATCTCCAGATCACGCTCCTTACATGTTCACAAGGTATTTTACATTTATCACATTCCTTTCCTCTCACATATTTTTGGATCTGGATTTCTGAAAAATATTCCATTTTTCATCTAGATACGTGATAAATATTTTGGCAAGAACTACTATTTCTTTTGGACCCCCACCCACACAGGCAAATCCAAAATCCTCCATAACCAAAGTCTTCAGAAGTCTTCTATTTTCACAAGTGGTTAGATCTCAGCCAATAACCATAGCCTTTGCAACATTGCAAAGAATACACCCATCCTGAAAACCTGTGGACAAATGCCTGATTTTTCTCAGGGGAGAAAAAATCCAAGATTCAAGGGAACTCTACTTACTTTAATCTGTATAGGAGAATACCTGATTTTACAATGGAAAAATCAAACCCTATTTCTGTGAAGAGTTGGGAACTCTCTAGACCAGACTTCTGTTTTAAAATCATATTAATAGATTATTTTGACAGACAGCATCAGGATGCAATTGATACATTATAAATCTGTTATCACTGTGGAGGGCTATGATTAACAAGGTCTTTGTAGATAACAGGAGATAAAGATATCAGTGTGATGGCAAATGCAGAGAGCTGTGAACTCATTCTCCTTTCACTTGTCCAGGGACCTGAAGCTCTCTCTTCTCTCCTCTGCTATTAATTTATACCATTTAATACCAATTTTCCAATTTGGGCTGCAGAACAATATACTTTTGCTAGTTAGTCCAAGTTGTATTTTGTAAAAATAAATGTAAAAGTTAGTAGTATAATGTATATCTACTGCAAGAAAAGGAGTCTTCATAAGCATAGCACAAGAAAGAAAGATTAGAACAGTTAGGCTTCTGAGCGAACTCTGTTTTTTTTAAAAAGAGAGAAGCTGGGAGCTTTCCTTCCTCTTTGACTTCTATGGATGGAACAAATTTTAAAGCAAGAGCAGGAATAGTCTTTGGTAGAATGCATGGTGGAGAATTAATTTATTTCTTAATGCAATGAAGAATTCATTTCAAATTAAGTTTATGAAACCTATTCTCTTGCAATGATGAAAGTATTTGTCATGGTGGGCTGATCAATGGTTTGAATCCAAACAACACCACTTAGAAACTGTAAGATCTTGAAATAATTTTCCTGAGCTTTCCTACCTTATCTTTAAATAGGGAAGATACTGCCTCCTGTATTCAACCACAGGGAGTGGTTGGGAGGATGGAATAACACAATGGCCATGGAACCATTTTATGAACCATAAAGCAATAATTTAATTTGAGATTTTTTTTATTACACATAGAAATAAATATATTCTGAAAGTGGAATGAACACTGTAGTTCATCCAATATGATCCCTTAATTAACTCTACAGGTGAAGAAATAGATCTAGGGATGATATGAGGCAACCAAGTTCTCAGTGAGTCAGTGGCAATATGATATAAGCACATCTACATTGGCAGCAAAAAGATATGACTTCTGCCACTTATTAGAAGCTTAAGAAACACTTTCCACCTCATTTAATGAGGTAGCATTACCCTAATATAAAAACCAAATTAAAAAAAATTAGGAAAATAAAACTATAGGCCAATATTTCTCTTGAACATAGATGCAAAAATCCTTAATAAAATATTAACAAAGCAAATTCAACAATATATGAAAAGGATAATAACAACCAAGTGAGGTTCATTTCAGTAATTTAAGGATGGATCAACCTCTGTAAATCAGTGTAATCATTTTGTTAACAGACGGTAAAATGCATGATTGTACCAATGTATAAAGTAAAAGAATTTGACAAAACTGAACATCTAATTATGATAAAAACTCTCAAAAATGAAAAATAGAAGGGAACTTCTTTAAATTAATAGAAAATATATGTGTGTGTATATATATGTATATAAAACACTAACATCATACTTAATAGTGACAGAATGAACTCTTTTCCACTTTTCTCCTAAATCAGGAACAAGGAAAGCAATCCTCTCTCACTGCTCTTATTCAATATCTTCTGGAAGTCCTAGTTAGTTTAGTGAGACAAAAAAAGTAAATAGAAATTATACAAATTGGAAATGAATAAATAAACCTCTTTTGTTTGCAGATGACATGATTATCTATGTAGAAAAGCCAAAAATATCTACAAAAGCACATGCACACACACACAAAAATCCTCCTAGAACTAATAGGTGAGTAATGCAAGATCACAGTATACAGGTCAATTTACCAAAGTAAATCCCTTTCTTAAATAGCACAAATGGAAAATTGGGATTTGAAAGTTTAAAAATACCATTTATAATCGCACCAAAAAATGAAGTCATGAGATACATAGCAGTGTTGGAAAGAAATCAATGAAGAGATATTCCATATTCATGGATTAGAAGACTCAATATTATTAATATGTCAATTTTTTCCAACTTTTATAAATTCAATGCCACCCCTATCAAAACTGGATCAAATTGTTTTACAGACATTGCAAAACCGATTCTAGAATTTAAATACAGAACCTAGAATAGCCAGCACATACTGAGGAACAACAATATTGGAGGACTCACGCTACCTGATATCACGATTCTTTATAATACTACACTAGTAAAAATAACATGACATTAGTGAAAGACTGGACACATAGATAAATAGAACAGAATAGAGAGCTCCAAAATACTCATACAAATATAATCAACTGATAGTTGAGAAATATGCCAGGGCAATTCAATAGACAAATGATAGATTTTCAACAAATGCTGTGGGACCAATTGGATGTCCATATGCAAAATAAATAAATAAATCTAGGCAGAGACTGCATACCGTACATAAAAATTAACTCAAAAATGGATCATAGACTTAAATGTAAAATGTAAAATTATAAAACTTCTAGAGGAAATCTATGTGATCTTGGGTTTGGTGATGAGTTTTTGAATAAAATACCAAAAGCATGACCCATAAAAAAAAATCGATAAGCTGGATTTTACTAAAATTAAAAGCTTTTGCTTTGTGAATGGTATTGTTTAGAAGATGAAAAGATAAGTCAGAAACTAAGCAAATATTTACAAATCATATACCTAATAGTAGACTTGTATCCAAAATACAAAAAAAACCCTTAAAACTCAGCAATAAGAAAACAAACAACTCAATTAAAAAATGAGCAAAATATCTAAACAGACACCTCACCAAGATAAACATATAGTTAATAATCATATTAAAAAATGCTCAACACCTTTTGTTCTTAGAAAAATGCAACTTAAGATAACAATGAAATAGAACTACAAACCTATTAGAAGAGGACTAAATTCTTTAAAAAACTGAAATTCATAATTGTAGGCAAGGGTGTTGAGAAACAGAAACTCAGACATTGCTGGCAGGAATGTAAAATGGTACAGCCAGTTTGGGAGACAGTGTGGCAAATGTAGAAGACATTTTCTGGCAAAGCTAATTTTTTTTTTTTTATTTCTTAACATATAATGTAGCATCATGCTCCTAGGTGTTCACTTAACTGATTGGAAAAGTTATATCCACACATAAACTTGCACAGGAATGTTTATAGTAGCTTTATTCATAATCACCAAAAAGGCAAAGCAACCAAGATGTCCTTCAAAAGGTGAAAGGGTAAACAAACTGGTACATCCATACAATGGTATATTATTCAGCAATAAAAAGAAATGGACTATGAAGTCATGCAAAAACATGGATGAATTGTAAACACACATTTTAAAGTAAAAGAAAAAAAAGCCATATACTCTATGGTTCCAATTACATGACATTCTGGAAAAGCCAAAACTATAGAGACAGTAAATAGATAAACGGTTAACAGGGTTATGAAGATGGGGAGTATTGAATAGGTGAAGCATGGGGGATATTTTTAGGGCAGTAAAACTATTCGGTATTGTAATTTAATCCTGGATACATAATACTATGCATTTGTCAAAACTTACAGAACTTTACAGCACAAAGATTGAATCTTAATTTTTTCAAATGTAAAGAAAAAATAATGTAGCAGTTTGGGGCATTCCAGGATGGAATACAGATGGTAACAAAAAATATATGACTGCATTAAAAACACATGAAATAACCTTATTGAAGAGGTTGGGAGAAAAAGTGCTGGCCTGAATGACTTTGGAAATGAACGGAGACTATAGGGCTAAAGGCAAAATACCTTGCATAAGCACAATATTCATTTGATAAAGTCATTCCCCTCCAGGTATGGTTGACAATTCTGAAACCATCATACTAGAATTGAACAATTAAGTAAATGGATGGTGTCATGGATTGAATTTTGTCCCAAAAAAATGTGTGTCAACTTGGCTAGGCCATGATTCCCAGTATTGTATGCTTGTCCACTATTTTGTTATCTGATGAGATTTTCCTAAGTGTTGTAAATCCCACCTCTATGACATTAATGAGGCAGGATTAGAGGCAGTTATGTTAATGATGCAGGACTTAATCTGCAAGGTTAGGTTGTCTTAAATCAATCTCTTTTGAGATATAAAAGAGAGAAGTGAGCAGAGAGATGGAGGACCTCATTACCATCAAGCAAGAAGATCCAGGAGCATGCATCCTTTGGACCCAGGGTACCTGTGCTGAAAAGCTCCTAGACCAGGGGAAGGTTGATGACAAGGACTTTCCCCCAGAGCTAACAGAGAGAGAAAGTCTTCCCCTGAAGCTGGCACCCTGAATTTGGACTTGTAGCCTCCTAAACTGTGAGAGAATATATTTCTTTTTGTTAAAGCCATTCACTTGTGGTATTTCTGTTATAGCAGCATTGGATAGATAACTAAAACAGAAGGTGAATAGTGGGTGCCGGGTTTCTGGCTTTTGGAGTGGGAGGTTACAGTTAAACCAGGGGAGAAGGCTAGATTGACCCAAGTGGTATTGGATTAGAGTTTGACATATCGACATGAGCTTATGTTAACTTAATGTAGCTACAGATAGATACATATAGGAATATTTTAAAATATTTCTATATGCATATAGATAGAAATATCTATAAATATTTTTTATATTTTTCAATAGAAATCTACAGAACTATACGTGGATTAGTATTGTTGTTAGTTGACATCAAGTCAGTTCTGACTCACGGCAACCTTCTGTACAACAGAACGAAACATTGCTCCATTCCGCACCATCCTCACAAAATATTTTTGAGAACATTGTTGCAGCTATTGCTAGGTGGGTTAGTATACACACATATATTTCCTTTCTCTGTCAGCTGAGTAGGACTAGAATCAAACCAAACGATAGTAGTAACAGTGAGCCTTCCCAGTGGCAAGATCTTGGTCTCTAATACCTTTCTACAATAAAAAGATCTGGTATTCCTTGGAGAAACGGCTGATTCTAGAACCAGAGCAGGGAATATAAAACAAGAGCCTGCAGTATGTATTTTTCAGGCTATAAATGTAAGAAGTGTTAAAACACACACACATAATAATGGGGTGTGTCAAAAAAACACAGGAAGCAACTGAGAGAGCTCCCATTTGCTAACCCTAGAACAATTTGAGCAACAAAATAACATAGTATTACTTTTTAACCAGTGTATAAATATCCGTGGGTTTATACTGATGTAAACTGATTAAATAAATCAAAACATAAGTGGGGGAGAATAGACAAATCATCTGTGCAGAAAAATTCCAACTAATTTATATGTTGGAGCCCTGGTGGCAAAATGGTGAAGAGCTTGGCTGCTAACCAAAAGGTCATCAGTTCAAATCCACAAACTGCTCCTTAGAAACCCCGTGGTGCAGTTCTACTCAGTCCTATAGGGTTGCTATGAGTCGGAATTGACTCAATGGCAATGGGTTTGGGTTTTGTTTTCAAGGAGGTGGAGTATAACTCCTCACCCCTTCATTACAACCTGAATATAGTGACTTTCTTCCAAAAAAGGTGCTTTATGGAAAAGAGAAAAAAGATAACTTTACAATAGAGAAATCTGACAAACATCAGCCGGGTGATCAAGGTCAAGGTCAACATCAACAGTGATAAGTCATGTTAATACCATGTACGTTAGATATGATATGATGAAGATGGATGGCACTTTATCTCTGTGGCATTCCTCGCCAAACCCCATGGCTTCTGTCTAACCATAAGAAAAACACTAGAAAAAGCCAAATTAAAGAGCACTCTATAAAATACCTGACTAGTATTCCTCAAAACTATCGAGGTCATCAAAAACCAGAAAAGTCAGAAAGTGTTACAGTGTAGAGGAGCCTAAGGAAAGGTGATGAGTAAATGTAATTTGGTGCCCAGAATAGGACTCTGGGGCAGAAAACAGACATTATGTAAAATGAAGGAACTCTCAGTAATTCAAAGTATTGACTTTTGATAATAATTTATCAATATTGATTCATTAGTTGTGACCAGTGTACCAAACTAATGTAAGATGTTAACAGTAGGGGAAACTGAGCACCGGGTATGTGGGAACTTTCTGTCCTATCTTGGTAATTTTGGCAAATCTATTCAAAGATGAAAAGCTAATTTTAAAAACCACACATGCTGTTTGCCACTTACTAGCTATATAGTATCAAGCATGTTACTTAAACTCTCTGAGCATCATTTTCTTATTTTGTAAAATGGGGATAACAATTCCAGGCCTGCTGTGAGGATTATAATATATATAAATTTCCTATCACTGGGCACACAGTAGATATTACAGCAAACATTTGTTTGTTTTCTTTCTGCCCCCACATATAATGTTTTACATTTCAAAGACATGTTTCATTTTTTTAAAGGAGGGGCTGTTCTATCTTTTTTTTTTTTAATCCATTTTCTTAACAAGAATATTTAATATTGTGGAGCAATTAAAATAATTTTGGTGACTTCTAGAATATCACAATAACAGTAAAAATTTGAGAGATAAAATATAATTTGTCCTTATTTTATGAGAGCTCTTCCATAGCATAATATAGATTGCTCATTCCTCATTCAAGTTGTAATATATCAAATTAGGCCACCAACATTAAGTCTATGATCATTTCCTTTATTTGGGGGGCTGGAGTGGGAAGCTTTAAGGACCTATTTTAGGTTGACTGAAGCTAAGAACGGAACCCTGGTTGCATAGTAGTTAAGAGGTACTGCTCCTAACCAAAAGGTCGGCAGTTTGAATCTACCAGGCGCTCCTTGGAAACTCTATGGGGCAGCTCTACTCTGTCCTATAGGGTTGCTATGAGTTGGAATCGACTCAATGGCAATGGGTTTGGGTTTTTTTTTTTTGTTTTTTTTTTTTTTTTTGGTTTAAAGCTAAGAAAGGTAAGAATTACATAGGGAAACATTTACAGATGAAAATACAGAATATGCAAAGGTGCAATTTTAAGCATTACTTGGAGAATTCCAGGGTACAAGACCACAGGACATTGTTTCCGTGAAGGGAGCAGCAGTATAACAGTTAAATAACCCAGAAATAATATCAAACTGCCTAAGGTAATACTGCCTACCTGTTCATAATAATGTAGAAATAATTCCATTAAAAAAAAATAACCACCAAATCTGCACAAGTAAAATCTGAGATTGAAAAAAAATCTCCTGGTATAATAATATGCATTTTTATTTTAGTTTTTTTCTCCTAATGCTTACCTTAACTAATTCCAGATGAAAACCCTAATTTTTTTTTTTAATATATGGCAGCCGTAAATATTGGAAAAGGAAAAACACGCTTGTAAAGTGGTAAATACATTTTATTTGAGAGTAGCTTTAAATTTTGAAATACTTCCACATACATAATTTCAGTTTCTTCTCAACAATCACATTGTTCGTATCCTATTTTGGCCCTATTCCCTTCTGAAGGGTGTCTGGCATACCTAATGACTGGGCCCTGGAGAATGCTATCTCAGCTCACTGGCTGCCTTTTAATCTTTCTTCTCTTCCCCCTGCTGCATCCTCATGGTGCTCAAACTAAGAGTGAAAAAAGAGAAAGCAAATTTTCTTCCCTCTCTTCCACCATGCAAACACCTACCAAACAGCCGGTTTTCTCAAAGACTAACATCAAAGTGCATTTCTCTTCTATGCTGTTAATATTTCCTTTTGGAATTGAAGATTTTCTCTTTCGGTTGATGGTTTAGATTTTTTATTTGCAAAGCACTGACTTCACTAATGTTTAAAAAAACAGACAATGGCAAGTTGAAAGTAGTTCTGCCATCATCCCCTTAAAATTCTACAATGAAGGTGAAAAAAAATTTTTTATAATGGTGTTTTGTGTTTTGTTTCATCTTATTATCATGGTAAATATATATGCAACAAAATATTTGCCATTTCAGCAGTTTTCACATGTACAGTTCAGTGACAGTCATGTTCATCATGTTGTTCGATTATCAACATTAATCGTTCCCAGATTTTTCCACCACCCTTAACAGAAGCTCAGTCTCCCCTAAGCATTGAGTCCTCTTCCTTCCTACCTGCTCCTGGTAACCACTAATAAACTTTGATCTCTATATATTTGCCTAATTGCCTATTTTACTTATTTCATGTAAGTGTAATCATATCACATTTGTCTTTCTGTGATGAGCTTAATTCACTCAGCATGATGTTTTCAAGGCTCACCCATGTTATGGTGTTTTGAAGCTCGCCTATATATATATATATTTTTTCATTTTAAAGCATATATTAAAGTTGTACCAATTCATTTGAGCTTCAAAATAAACTTTCTACAATAGATTTATACTTGATAAACAGTTAACATCTGTAACACATGTCTAAATTCAAGAAAGAATGCAAAGAGTGATAGACTAGGTATTTTGAGAAGAAATTTAGTCTATTTTTTAAATAACTGGCTTGATTTATTTCATTTATATTAGGCTAGTCAATTCAGTCAAAATGGTTGAACTGCTTCTAGTGCGCAAGCAAGAAAACGGGGTCACTGACTTATTCAGGTTCATGAGTGTGTGGTAAACAATTGAAAATGGACTTGGGTTTTTCACAAACTGCAGAACTAAGTGTCCACATGGGAGAAGTGGTTTGAAAATCAAAGTACTGTCAAGCAAAAAATGTGTTTTGATTCTTAAGTGCAAAGTCCAAATTTGTTTTTAGTTTGCCTCTAAAAATCTTTCAGAGTTTTCCTCCTAAAACTCTCTTTTCCCCTGTGGAATCATACAGAACAGTGTTTTGACATCTCAGTCACTTCCATAACAACAGATTATAGAAAGAAGACAAGCACTCAAACAAGTAAAATGATTTGAGTTTAGAAGCTGTTCTGGATTACTGTGAAGAGTGACATGGAATTGTTCTCTGCTAGTGGAGAGAAAAACTGCTGGTATTTTTTGTTATTGATAACCCATTAGAGGGAAACCACTGTGAATTCTAAAGGTAATTTTTCCAGACATTTTTTAAGCTAGCATGTTCCTTATATCTTGATACATTTTAAAATTCCTTTCCCACCTATCCCTTCTTCCTGCCATTCCACCCCCTCTGCTAAATTTGTCAGTTAGGCTGTGAACGTTGAATTATGAGTACTGATGTGTCAATATCACTCAGAAAAAGGTGCAGATACTTCATCCTAGCAGCATTGCCCTCATAAAAAACACACTTTATTGAAAACAAGCTAGTTTATTATACAAAAACTCTACTAACATAACTAGTTGTTTGCATTTTTAAAAAATTCAGTATAAAGAAAGCATTAAGAAAAGTTAAAGTTTGGCTGAGTTTATTGAAAGATAGTCAGTTCATTATATGCGTAATGCTTAACTGTGTAAGCAAATTCAGTAATTTACCTATATTGGGAAGAGCATGAGTTTTTAGAGTGTAAGAGACCGGTGTTTCAATCCCAGACTTGAAATTTAAGTAGTAACTATACTAACTACCGTATAAATAAGATACTTAACCTCTTTGGCCTAATTGCTTCATCAATAAATGGAGATAATATCTACTTCCAAATGCTGCTGTGGTTTGTTGTTAAACTCAAAATTTTAAAAGTCCTGATATACAACATTTATTGATTCCCATGATGTAATTAGGAACCCTGGTGGTGCAGTGGAATAAATCACTCACTGCTAACCAAAAGGTCAGCGATTTGAACCTACCAGCCACTCCGTGGGAGAAGACATGGCAGTCAGCTTCCATGAAGATTTACAGCCTTGGAAACCCTATAGGGCAGTTCTACTGTGTCCTATAGGGTTGCTATGAGTTGGAATCAACTCAACTGCAGTGGGTTTGGTTTTGTTTTTTTATGATGTAATTGCTCTCACCATGGCTGATATCAGCTATCAATGTACAGTCAATGAATGCAGATTTGGGCACAGATGAGCAAAATCAGCTCTGAAGAGCCATTATAAACTAGCTCCTACACATAAGGTTATAAGAATTAATAAAATGAGGTTCTGAATCTTAAGCATCTGCCACAGTATTATGTACTCAAAAAATAGCTCTTATTGTTGATATAATTATAACCAACTTCATAACACTAAGTTGCCTGTCTAGGGATCCGTGATCTAAAATAAGAATGGAATGTCTTGATAATAACTGAAGTTCTATATCATACTTACATATGGAATTTTACCAACCTTGGATAGCTTTGTTACTCTAAGCCCAAAGTTATATTCCTTCCTCTTTTGGACCAAGTGGAGGAGTTAAGTCAAGTGGATCTCAGATACCCTCAGCTGATGCTTCCAAAGTTATGGACCTGGTTTATCAAGACCCACTGAGTTGAAACAGTTACAAGCAGTGGAGCCAGCACCATCAGAATATTGAATATATGATCCAATGGTTGATAGCTTACTTATATCACTGTCAGTGCGAAAGGCAATCCTTGTATATAGAAGTGGTGTGGTTTCAAAGTATATTGGCTAACCCAGGTTTATATACAGGTGTCATGGATTGAGTTATGTCCCCCCAAAAATGTGTGTATCAACTTGGTTAGGCCATGATACCCAGTATTGTGTGGTTGTACTCCATTTTGTGATTGTAATTTTATGCTACAGAGGATTAGGGTGGAAATGTAACACCACCCTTACTCAGGTTACCTCCCTGATCCAAAGTAAAGGGAGTTAGAGAGCTACAGAGCTTTGGAAAGCTTGCTGCAGCAGGGCAGATGCGGGCAAGAGGCTTGAGGAGCCAAGAGTCTGAGAAACCAGGAAGCAGAAGCTGAAGAGATGACCCAAGAAGCCGAGCTGCCTCAGTCTCAAAAGGTATGGCCATGACCTCAGGGGTTTCAAAGGGTGGACCCATGGCCTCTGGTGTTTCTAAGGGTGGAGTTGCCACTCAGATGGACTGCGAGAATGGTGTGCCTAAAGCTGAGGGAGCGGAGTTGCTGTCCCAGTGGGCCTGGAAGGAGGAGCTGAAATCCAGGGCTGAGGGGCCTCCACTCAGAATCCGGAGAGTGTGGCTAATACCTGGAAGCTTGAGGGCAGAGTTACTGTGTAAATTGTCTCAGAGAACAGAGGATTATTTTCAGAGTTTTGAGGGCTAATGTAATGTGTCCTGCTGACTTGCTTGGTGCCTGCTATGCCTTCTTTCCCATCAGTTTCTCCCATTTGTGATGGAAATGTCTAGCTTGTGCCTGTTTTGCCATTGTACCCTTGGAAGCAGATAACCTGTATTCTAGATTTCACAGATGAAGAGGAGTTTTGGGATTTTGGACTTGGAGTTAAGACTTTTGCTATGATATGATGGGGTGAATATGTTTTGCTTGTTGCAAGGATGTGATTTTGGGGGGGCCAAGGGGTGGAATGTCATGGATTGAATTATGCCCCCCCAAAAATGTGTGTATCAGCTTGGTTAGGCCATGATTCCCAGTTGTGTGTGGTTGTCCCTCATTTTGTGATTGTAATTTTATGTTGAGAGGATTAGGGTGGGATTATAACACCACCCTTACTCAGGTCACTCCTTGATCCAAGGTAAAGAGAGTTTCCCTGGGGTGTGGCATGCAGCAAGTTTTATCACTCAAGAGATAAAAGGATAGAGAAGCAAGCAGAGAATTGGGGACCTCATACCACCAGGAAAGCAGCACCGGGAGCAGAGCTCATCCTTTGGACATGGGGTCCCTGTGCCTGAGAAACTCCTCGACCAGGGGAAGATTGAGGACAAGGACCTTCCTCCAGAGAAAGAAAGCCTTCCCCGGGAGCTGACACCCTGAATTTGGACTTGTAACCTACTAGACTGTGAGAGCATAAACTTCTCTTTGTTAAAACCATCCACTTGTGGTATTTCTGTTATGGCAGCACTAGATGACTAAGACAACAGGCAATCAAAAATAAGAGTTTTACTATGGGAAGAAATTAACATCCAATCAAACATATATGGCTAGAGTGTTCTTTTCTCCCCTTCATAGCACACTTGATAAATCATTTATTATACCAGTGAAGATAAAGCAAAATTTACGTGTTCCACAAATGTTGTTGTAGGTAGTAAATAATATTGGTTGAAATATGCATTAAAAAAATCAAGGTTTATAACCTCTTGGAATACATGCAACTTTCTCTAGTGAAAAGTGGAAGGTTTTAAATCATAGATTTTCACATCCTGCAATAAAATATGCAAGATCTCCTTTTCATTCGATGGAATTCTGTCCTATTTATTTACTTGACTGTATTTTGGCAACTGCAGTCTTTATGGTGTAGCTGGTAAAGGCTTTCATGAGAAATTCCACTCTAAATGTATATTAACAATTTATTTTAGTCACCTCTAATTCTCTTCTGTTTTGGGTGGGCAGAGCTCATAAATCTGATCCTCTGATACTTTGAATTGCTTAGGGAGCCATAGATTTAAGCTGAGAAAAGGAGAAACCAATTTACATATTGTTAATTTCCATAAAGTCTATTAAATCTATTAAGTCGAATTAAGAATTAAGACAAAAGTCGAATTAAGATAATATTAGTAAATGAGTTGCGGATAGCCCTGATTTTTTCCATTAGTATCAACTGAGGAAGAAAACATGTAAGAGCCAGTTTTGCAGAAAAAAATTTCCACTTTCTATAAACTTATAGGAAAAAAGTCATTCTAAGGACAGAAAATGTATTACGTATCTTAATCCTGCTTCTTGATTTTAATAGGCCTGATATAAGTGCTGGGTGGTGCAAACAGTTAAGCACTCACTACTAGGCAGTTTGAATCCACCTAGAGGCTTATCTGAAGAAAGGCCTGGTGATCAGCTTCCAACTGATCACAGCCAATAAAAATCCTACGGAACACAGTTCTACTCTGACACACATAGGGTCTCCATGAGTCAGAATTGACTCAAGGGGAACTGGCTTTCATTTTCTCTTAATATAAGTGCTTAAACAATAGGCACTCATTAGAAGACATTTACCAAACATCACTTCATATCAAAACAAAGGAAATGTGTTTAGTATAAAAAACCAAAAAACCAAACCCATTGCCGTTGAGTCCGTTCCAACTCATAGCGACCCTTTAGGACAGAGTAGAACTGCCCCATAGAGTTTCTAAGGAGTACCTAGTGGATTTGAACTGCTGACCTTTTGGTTAGCAGGTGTAGCACTTAACCACCATGCCAGCAGGGTTTCCTATATTTAGTATATATAGGATAAAAAGGTAGATAAGACCATCTTTCTCAGGTCTCAAAGAATATACCGTCTGGTAGGGGAATAAGGGAGTGTATCAAAAACCAGGAAGAAGGGTTGCAAAAGTGTGACAAACAGGGCTATATAATCAGAGGATGTAACTATCAAATGGAATATCAAATGGAATCTCGTCAGTATTTTTAAAGAGTTGACTGTTGCTAGGCCATGAAAAATGAGACAGAAGTTTAACAGTTGACAATAGAGTAGGAGAAGATCATTATAGCTGGAGAATATAACAAAACTCCCACACATGGGACATGAAGGAAAATGTTACAGAGTAAGAAATTACCCAGTGAGGATGAACTCCAAACGTGTCCAAAGCAAAAGGCTGGGACAAAGTATTGAACACTAGGTTAAAGAATCAATAGGTCATTGACTTAAAGAATAAGAGACCAGTCACACCAAGTGTCGATGGTACAGGTAAAAAGAATCTTCCCTAACATTCCCCCTTGGCCTTTGAGAAGTCCTTTCTGATCCCAGCTCTCTGATAAGTTGGTCAAGGCATTCAGATGTTAAGGTAATGCACGCAGACTCATTGTTCACTTGAGTGAAATTCTGGCATACAGTGTCTGTGGGAAGTAATGAGAATCTCCTTCTCCAATTACCATTATTTCCTCCCTGTGAAAAAGCTTTCTTTCCCCTTGCCCGGAGCCTACACTTCTGATAGAGTTTCCAACAATGTCAAACAGCAAGATATAATTCCATTACTCCTGGAACTATTCTTACATATTTATCCCTGCTGATATTTGTGAGCTGGAAAAGGTAGTTTGAATACAGATAGGGCAATATGATATGAGTATAGATTTCCTTTGTTTTGTATAATGTGGCTAATTTAAATTCTAACTGAATAACAAAATGCCATTAGAAAGTATATTCAACCACAGATTTGATCTGGTAAGAGTATGAATCAAACCATGTTGCTCCTAAAGACATACAAACTGTTAATTATCTCTTGCATTGCTGTATCTCCGGATTGTTGGGATAATCCCCTAAATAAGATATACAAGAATTTTGTAAAATATAAAATTCTTCACTAGTATAAGGCTTGTTGGAGCGAAAGTTTCTCTAGGTTTGGAGTTTTAGGAGCAACAATATTATTTGTTTTAATGAGATATATTCAGTGTGAAATATCCAAACATGGAGAAATGTAAAATTTTTGTTATCTGTATTTACAAGATTTCAGAGTTTGTCCAAGCAAATAAAAGCTTATGACATGCCCAGATTCACATAACTAATTGTGTACAGAATTGTACTTCTTACTCTTCTTTCCAATAAATCATTAGGTCTCTTCTTCCTACCATAAACATCTTATCTGATAGTACAAAACACTGCTGTTTTCCTTGCTTCATCTGGGCCCAGGTTCCTTTGTGCTGGGTACCAAAATACCAAACTAATGAGGTCATCCAAAAAACAACCTTTATGGTCAAGTTTACAATATTTAAGATTGCGGAATTTCAAAATGCATTTGAAACACTGGTTACTGAATTAATTTTGCAATTATATGTGCCATTCTGTTTGCAGTTTGTAGCACTTCATCTTCCCTCTGAGTGTTTTATAGAGCTTTATAGAGCTTGATAAGACCTCTGTCTTTTAGAATGCAGTGTACTTAAGGAACAATGATGGTACTGGGTAAAATTCAATTGTCTACATTTTGTTTGATGTTCCCAAAACACAAACCTTACACTCAGAATCATATGACTCTTGTTATTTTTAGCATTATTCAGAGGAAAGCTTTGACTTTTGTCATGTTTTTATTTTTGTTTTTTGCAGATGTGTTCTTTACAATAAAAATAGCAAAATAGCATTTTGGACTATCCCTCAATTGACAACTTGTGCTATGCTTTTATACCACTTCTGAGGTTTGATTCTTTAGACAAAAATGATTGCTTTTGCTTTAAAAATGAATAAACCAGATGGACAGATGGAAATCTTTCCATCAAACAATGGAATCTATAATACTATTAAATCTAATTAGGTTGAAAAAATTATCATGCATGCATTCTATGATTTAGTGACATTTTACAATCTTTATATAAAATACATGCTGAGATGATATATATATTTGTCCATGTTCCCATATAGCTTTATTAAGTATATACAGGCAGTCCCTGGGTTATAATTAAAACCCGTTCCTAAGTCTATCTTTAAGTCAAATTTGTAGGTAAGTCAGAACAAGCATATATGGTTCTTATTTAGCCTCAGTTAGTCAAATGTTTGTTTTACTATATGGTACATATTTTACCTTTCTATGCATACAAAACACTAAGAAACACCTCCAAACTATACAACGTTTTTATGAGTGTCACAACATAGTGTGTGTATTCATTATTACAAATCATTGTATTTAACTAAAATTTTTAATACAGTAGGCTTTATATTTAACTCAAATTTTTAATACAGTGGGCTTTATGGCAGTCCATTCCTAAGTACAAGTTGTCAGAGAGTCAGACATTCATAACCCGGGGACTACCTGTAATATGGTGTTCATACAATGTCCAAATCAAATCACATATCATCCTATTTCACAGAACTTATCATGGATGTTATGCAACACATACATGTTTGGTATATATATGTAAAAAAAACCATTGCCATCGAGTCTATTCCAACTCAGAGTGATCCTATATATGTATGTATGTATATATATATATATATATTTTTTTTTTAACCAAAACTATAGCTGTAGAGCAGATTTCTGACTCATAGCAGCCCTATAGGACAGAGTAGAGCTGCCCCACAGGATTTCCAAGGTTGTAAATCTTTACAGAAGCAGACTGCCATATTTTTCTCCCACGGAGAGACAGTAGGCTCAAATCACCAACCTCTTGGTTAGCAGCTGAGTGCTTTATCCACTGTGCCACCAGGGATTCATACGCATATGTATATGGATGGCCAGGAATATATATATTATATGTTATAATATAACATATATATAAAATGTTCATTAATTTCCTAAGCTTACCCTGCCGATTGAAGTGTATGTGGTATATGGAAATTTCAAGTCATGAATGGAAATCATTGCTCAATGAGGAAATATAAAATTAACTTATATAAATATCTTTGAATATTTATATAAGTTAATTTGAATTAAGAGAAATAAAATAAGGCTTCTGAAGTTCAGCTGAGATGACATAAATAACAATAACCAAAAACCAAACCAAACCCAGTGCCGCTGAGTCAATTCTGACTCATGGCGATGCTATAGGACAGAGTAGAACTGCCCCATGGAGTTTCCAAGGAGCTCCTGGCAGATTCGAACTGCCGACCCTTTGGTTAGCAGCCATAGCACTTAATCACTACGCCACTAGGGTTTCCATAAATACTACCACAAAATTGATCCTTCTGGATTCTAACCATTAACATCACATTGATACTAGATAGAAACCAAGTAGTAGGAAAAGTCATTGCCATGATATACTGCTCTTTCAAGAAAATTTCAACTGCTTGCATTGAAATGACATAAAATTTTTTACCAACTAATTTTTAAAATTGTGCTGCAATGAATAGTTGTCACGACTGTATTAAAAATAAATATGCCTATTATATATTATTCACTGAATGCCCTTGGGCAGATTCTGTTTTGTCATTGACATGCCAATGACATGCCTATCTATATATGTTCAAGCATTCGTAGGAGGGAAGAGGACAGATATTAGCTTTTATTAAACAGAATTATTTTTTATAAACAACTCTTATGCTTACCTAGCTCTGAAAAGTAGTCTACCAGTCAACAATATGGCAATCAGTTGCTAGTGTTGGGGATTCAGAAACTAAAAGATATTCACACAGTTCTGGTCCTTGAGTAGGTTCAGTATGAAGCTGGCAATAGGCAACAAAGAATTACAAATGGCAAATACAAGTTAAAAAAATGTTGTGAAGGAGAAGTTTGTGATTAATTAAGAACCTATAACAAAGTGACATAACTCTGTCTGAGAATTCAAGAAAAGCTTTCCTGAAGAAGTCATGTTTCAGCTGAAACTTAGAGGATAAGATGGTATTTCACAGGCAAAGAATGGTGGTGTGATCATGCCAGGTTGAAGGAAGAAAATGCAAAAGTCCTGGTGGTCTTGATTTGGGGAATTGGGACAACACGTTTAAAGAACTTGGGAGTAAGCTAGGGTCAGATCTTGCAGAGTTTTGTAATCTTGTTAAGTACCATATTGTGTGGTCTCCTAGCTCTGTCCAAAGTGTGGTCTACAGAACAGCGCCAGTCCACAAAATGTTTATAACCAATCTACAATGACAGAGTACAAAAATAAGGAATAAGGTTTTCAAAAAAAATATTGCAATTGTTGTTGTTGTTGTTAGGTGCCGTTGAGTTGGTTCTGACTCATAGTGACCCTATGCACAACAGAATGAAACGCTGCCCTGTCCTGTGCCATCCTCACAATCGTTATGCTTGAGCCCATTGTTGCAGCTACTGTGTCAATCCACCTCGCTGAGGGTCTTCCTCTTTTCCGCTGACCCTGTACTCTGCCAAGCATGATGTCCTTCTCCAGAGACTGATCCCTCCTGACAACATGTCCAAAGTATGTAAGATGCAGTCTCGCCATCCTTTCTTCTAAGGAGCATTCTGACTGTACTTCTTCCAAGGCATATTTGTTCATTCTTTTAGCGGTCCATGGTATACTCAGTATTTTTTGCCAACACCATGGTTCAAAGGTGTCAGTTCTTCTTTGGTCTTCCTTATCCATTGTCCAGATTTCACATGCATATAATGGGATTGAAAATACCATGGCTTGGGTCAGGTGCACCTTAGTCTTCAAGGTGACATCTTTACTTTTCAACACTTTAAAGAGCTCCTTTGCAGCAGATTTGCCCAATGCAATTATATACATTAATTTTATGTCTGTTAAATCTAATGATAAATAATTGAGACTTGTATTTTTATGTTTTTGTTTTCATTTTGTGTAATTTCCCAGTGAGTGATTTTTTATTGTATTTGTAAAAAAAAATTTCCAAAGTGCATGGAAAATTTTTTACAAAATGGTCCTTATCACAAATAGTCTGAGAAGCACTGTCATAAATTAATTCTGATTATTCCTACATTATATTGATATTTGTGATACCCAGTCAGATGAATTGCAGTTGACATTGGAAGTGGTAATGAACATTTTTATTTATAAGATGTGTCTTAGGCTGGGTTCTCTAGAGAAGCAAAACCAGTGAAGCACAGAAAGAGAGACAGAGAGTTTTATCTCAAGGACATGGCTCACACAGTTGTAAAGACTGACAAGTCCCAAGTCCGTGGGTCAGGTACCAGGCTGGAGGCATCTCCTGACTGACGTAGCTGCAGGGGCTGATAAGCCCAAGATTGGCAAGTCAGATGGCAGGCTGCTGGATCACAGGCTACAGAGGGTGACGAATCCAAGATCAGCACACAATACAGCAGGCTGCTGGCTCAAGTCCCAAAAACTGGAGATCAGATGATGGCAAGCCAGATGCAGAGTCTAGAGGGGGCAAAATCCAGTGAGTTTTACCAGCACATTCATGTATATCAGATGCAGGCCACAGCCCTGAGGAAACTCCCCTTACAACTGATTGGATGGTCACATTAGATCACATCATGGAGATGATTATATTATATAGCAAAATGGAGGATAACTACATCATTACATAACTGCCAGATTATGTTATCACATAACTACCAAACTATATCATTACATAACTGCCAAACCACTGAGAATCATGGCCCAGCCAAGTTGCCACACAACTTTAACCATGGCAGTCCAGCTCTTGTCAGGTTGACACCTGTACATATCTCCTTAAAGCATACATGACCTCTAAATAAAGAAGATTACAAAAATAAATAAAGACAAACTGTGCCTAACATGATACAACTAACATGTGTGCAGCCAAAAACCCACTAACCCCATTTACATCTCATATTTTATAAGAGAAGAAAACAAAAATATTTGATGCACACATACAAGGAAGAAATATAACAATTACAATCCTCGTTTCTGCAACTGGTCATGTGATCGTAGCTGGTATTTAGAGCTACCTTCTCCCACCACCCATTCCATATTCTTTTTGCCTTCAGTCAGCACCTCAACTGGTCATTGTTCTTTGCCTGATGGGGTGACCAAAACTTCATTCATGAAGGGTCTGGGCCATTAGTAGTCATGTCAGAATTGGGTTGCTGTAGTTTTCCAATGACTTTAATCACAGGGCATGGTAGTACTAAGAATATTCTAAGGGATCTCCTGTATTCCAGACATACTCTTCTTTACCTCCAATATGTAGTATCAATCTAATTTCCCCTTGATAATCAGGCTCTATCACACTAGCCAATACATTTACTCCCTTCTTTGCCTGTTGATCCAGCGGCATGAGGAGCCCAAAGTTCAATGGAATCTTGGTGGGAGCATTCCTTGCTTTGAAACTAAGACCTGTAGACCCACAGAGCATAGGGTCATGGGGACAGGAAGCAAAAAATTTGCGAAAGGGTCACTAGGGGTAATAGTGAGTGGTGCAACTCCCATTTCCACCCCTTGATTCCTGGACCCATGAATCCCGACTATGAGAGAAACAGCACCATATACCCACTGCCGTCGAGTTGATTTCAACTCATAGCGACCCTATAGGACAGAGTAGAACTGCCCCATAGTTTCCAAGGAGCACCTGGCGGATTTGAACTGCCAACCTCTTGGTTAGTACTCATAACACTTAACCACTACGCCACCAGGGTTTCCACAGCACCATATATTGGACTCTAATTTAAAGCATATAAAGCTTCTGGAGAACATTTCCCCAACCCTGCAAGGTATTGCCACCTAGCTGGTGCTGTAATTGTGTCTTTAGAAGGTTGTTGCATTGTTCTATCAAGCTTGCTGCTTCAGATTGATGGGGAACATGATAAGACCAGTGAATCCACGAGCATAGGCCCATTGCTGCACTTATTTGTTGTGAAGTGAGGTCCTTGATCTTTGGTGATGCTGTGTGGGATACCATGATGGTGGATAAGGCATTCTGTCAGTCCACAGATGGTAGTTTTGGCAGAAGCACTGTGTGCAGGGAAGGTAAATATGTATCCAGAGTAAGTGTCTATTCCAGTAAGAACAAAATGTTGCCCTTTCCATGAGGGAAGTAGTCCAATGTAATCAACCTGCCACTTGGTTCCCAGCTGATTACCTTGAGGGATGGTGCCATATCGGGAACTCAGTGTTAGTCTCTGTTGCTGGCAGATTTGGCACCCAGCAGTGGCTGTAGCCAAGTCAGCCTTGGTGAGTAGAAGTCTATTTTGGTAAGCCCATGCATAACTTCCATCCCGGCCACCAAATCCACTTTGTTCATGACCCCATTGGGCAATGACAAGAGTGGCTAGGGGGAGAGGATCACTGGTTTCCACAGAATGCATCATCCTATCTATCCACTTGATCTTCAAAATTCTTCTCTGCGAAGGTCACCCTTTGGTGACCATTCGTGTAAGACAACAATATGTTTGCTTCTTTTGCCCATTCAGAGAGGGCTATCCACATACCTGTTTCTCATATTGTCTTGTCTCCAATTACCCAATCATGTTCTTGCCAAGTCCCTGACCATCCAGCCATACCATTGGCCACAGCCCATGAATCAGTATACAATCGTACATCTGGCCATTTCTCCTTCCAACCACAGTGAACAACCAGGTGCACTGCTCAAAGTTCTGCCCATTGGGAGGACTTCCCTTCGCCACTGTTCTTCAGGAAGTTCCCAGAGAGAGGCTGCAGTGCTGTCACTGTCCAATTTCGAGTGGTGCCTGCATATCTCAGAGAACCATCTGTAAATCAGACATGAGTTTTCTCTTCCTCAGTCAACGGATTATAAGGAACCCCCCATGAGGCCATAGGTGGAGACTGGGAGCTGGAAGGTAATGTGGCAGGAGTGGAGACCATGGGCATTTGATCTACTACTTCATGCAACTTACTTGTGCCATCAGATCCTGCTTGGGCCAGATCTTGTATACACCACTTCCATTTAATGATGGAGTGCTGGTATGCGTGTCCAACTTTATGACTGTGGGTCAGACAACATCTAATTCATGATGGGCAACTTGCATGGCTGCATGAACCTGTTGCAGAGCCTTCTCTTGTTCTGGGTCCCACTCAAAAGTAGCAGCTTTTCAGAGTCACTTGATAAATAGGCCAGAGTAGCACACCTAAATGAGGGATATGTTGCCTACAAAATCCAAGGAGGCCCACCAGGTGTTGTACCTCTGTTTTAATTGTGGGAGAGGCCAGACGCAATGACTTCTCCTTCACTTAGAAGGGATATCTCAACATCCCCACACCACTGGACCCCTAGAAATATCACTGAGGTAGAAGGCACCTGAATTTTTGTCAGATTAATTTCCCACCCTCTAGCAGTTCGAATCCACCAGACCCTCCTTGAAACTCTATGGGGCAGTTCTACTGTGTCCTAGAGGTCACTATAAGTCGGAATTGACTCAATGGCAACCATTTTGTTTGTTTGTTTTAGCATGCAAATATTTTACCAACAAGTCCAGAGTCATTGACACTTCTTCTGTACTAGGTCCAATTATAATATCATCAATGTAATGGACCAGTGTGATGTTTTGTGGAAGGGAAAGGTGATCAGGGTCCCTGCGGACTAAATTATGACTTGGGCTAGAGTGTTGCTGTACCTTTGAGATAGGACAGTGAAGGTCTATTGCTGACCTTGCCAGCTGAAGGCAAACTTCTGGTGTTCCCTCAAAACCAGAGTTGAGAAAAAGGCATCAGCCAGATCAATAGCTGCATACCAGGTACCAGGAGATGTATTAATTTGCTTAAGCAATGAAACCACATCTGGAACAGCAGCTGCAATTGGAGTCACCATCTGGTTAAGTTTATGATAATCCACTGTCATTCTCCAAGATCTGTCTGTTTTTTGCACAGACCAAATAGATGAGTTGAATGGTGATGTGGTGGGAATCACCACCCCTGCATCCTTCACATCCTTGATGGTGGCAGTAATCTCTGCAATCTCTCCAGGAATGCAGTATTGCTTTTGGTTTACTATTTCCTTGTTAAAGGCAGTTGTAGTGGCTTCCAACTGGCTTTTTGTAGCATAATAGCCTTTACTCCACTTTTCAGGGATCCAGTGTGGCAAATCTACCACTTTCTGAGTATATCTTTTCCAATTATACATTCTGGAATTAGGAAAATCACTGCAGGATATGTTCAAGGACCCACTGGACCCACTGTGAAAATATCCTGAGCTAAGACTCCTTTGATAACATGACCTCCATATGCCTCCACTTTTGGTACCGAATGTCTTAGGCTGGGTTCTCTAAAGAAGCAAAACCAGTGAAATATATAGAGAGGGAGAGAGAGAGAGAATTATCTCAAAGAAATGGCTCACACCAAGTCCATGGGTCAAGTGTCAGGCTGGAGGCTTCTTCTGAGTCACATAGCTTCAGGGAGTGGTGAATCCAAGATCAGCAGGTCAGATGGCAGGCTGCTGGCTTTCGGGCTGTGGAGGCCAAAGAATCCCAAGATTGGCAGGCAATATGGCAGGACACTGGCTGACGTTCCAAGATCCAGAGATTAGATGATAATGAGCTGGATGCAGGATCCAGATTGAGCAAAATCCAATGAGCTTTGTCAGAACACCCATATATATTACAGGCCACACCCTCAAGAAAACTCCCCTTACAATGGATTGGCTGATCACATCAGATCTCATCATGGAGGTGATTAAATTATATCACAAAATGAAAGATAACTACATCATTACATAACTGCCAAACTATATCATCTCATAACTGCCAAACCACTGAGAATCATGGTCCAGCCAAGTTGACACACAACCTTAACCATCACAAGGTGCTTCCCAAATTACAAGGCATTTTCCATTTCATAAAATACAAATATATTTTTGATCCTCACACAAATCTTTGAGGTGGGTAGCATACGTATTTTATCTAAGGCTACCCTCAGCTTATAAATGACGGGCTCTGCTATCTTTGTTTTGTTGATGACTGGGTTTTGTTGTTTTGTTGTTGTTAGGTACCATTGAGTTGATTCTGACTCATAGTGATCCTATGTACAACAGAATGATGACTAACTTTAGGAATTTATGTCGGAGACCTCCTGTGTAGTCTGCTCACTATCATAAGGTCTTGTTCATTTTCTTCATCCAAACTTTTTCAACGGCTGTTAACAAGCTGAAAAATTAAGGGACTGGAGGTACATTCTTCCTTTCTCAAGTTGTTCCCTGTCAGAGTACTAAAGATCACAATTGTGCTGTGGGGCTTCATACCAGGAAAGACAGAGAGAACTAAATAATCAGCACCCAGATAATTTAGAATTGACAGTACAAATTTGTCTCCTACTCCCTCTGGAGCAAAAATCCTGCTGTCCTTGATTTATAGAAAAAAAACCATGTCCTTGATCAGCAACCAAGAGATCTAATTGTTTGCTATTTTAATACAGTGCACCAATTATATTTTATGTCTCCAAGGATGTGAAATTGGGCAACTTTCATTCTTCATCTGTACAGAAGCTCTGATGTAAATCCTTTACACATTGCTTGATTAACAACCTCAGAAATATATTTTATTTGGGGAATCCTGACAACAACACTTGAAGTTCATACCACTGTTAATACTATATCTCCCTGGCATCTTGTTAAAAGGAATGAAAGAAAGCAAACCAATTTAGTAACATAGAAAAATGACAAGCCATGGGAATGAAAAAACAAGTAGAGTAGGGCACTCTTGAGTCGTCAGTCCAATTTACCACCATTTAGGATGTGTAACTACTAGTAAACCTAAAGTCTGAGCTGAAAAACTTGTCCAGTTAGAAGTACCTGCTTTTGAAAGACTTACCCAACACCAAAGTTACAGTGCAGTTGCTAAGAGTCTGATAGAGACTGGATCATTCTGAATCTATCAGTTTCTAGCTAGACAACCTCGTTAAAATTTCTTTTTCTGCAAGCCTTAGTTCTCCCATTCATAAAATAGAAATAATAATAGCATCAATTTCATGGTATAAATAAGGTCATACATATAAGCCACTTATCATAATAAGAGTAAAATTGTAGCGCTCTTTCTTTTGGCTATCGTTATTTACTTTGGTAATTTATCAATTCTGAGAGATGTATTTTTGACATTTTAATATCTCTGAAATCAGTCAATGGCTAGCATGTCAGGACTTAAATGTCAGCATTTCCTTTTCTTAGTGGTACGTGAAACAACATACTACGAGGAGTTATTATTTGGAAACCACATTGACCCCTTCAGGCCATGAAGGTGTTAATTAGAACCATTAGGAGTGTGTTATCAAACAGTGCCTTAGTTATTTCAAACTTCAATGTATCTGAATTAGAATTACAGCTTGCCTTTTGTGTGCTACCCTTTACAATGTATTGAGAAGACAAGCTCTATTATCTTACCTTGAATTCAGCAGAGTTTGACAAGTATTTAATAAATCTTTTTGCTGGATGCTATGAGGAATACAAAGCATCAGTCAGGGTCTCTGCCCTTAAGAAACACCTTAAAAGAGGCATACGTCTACACATGACATACAAGATAAAATACTTTTATAATCACATGGCCACTAAATCAAGGTTTATCAAATGCAATCAAAGGGAAAAATAAGATTGCATACACACGTAAGTGACTTTGAAAAACTTTACACAGAGGCTCAGTATGTTCACTATAGTAATGAAATCTTAGAGCCAGAAGAGATACTAGAAACCAGCCACTGCATAAAGGCAATATGTATGTCATCTGTTCTTGTTGCTGACTTTAAGGTGAGGGCACTGAGACCAGGAAAACTTAGCGAGACACAATATGTCACCTGACAGGGAATTAACAGATGCAGAGAGCAAACCTCCATCTCCTGACCTTGGATTCAGAATAAATAGATCCTGTTCTGAGTAGCTGAGCAGACCACAAGAGAATTAACGTCATCTAGTTTTTTATTCGGGAAACCCTGGTGGCGCAGTGGTTAAGTGCTACGGCTGCCAGCCAAAGGGTCGGCAGTTCGAATCCTCCAGGCACTCTTTGGAAACTCTATGGGGCAGTTCTACTCTGTCCTATGGGGTCACTATGAGTCGGAATTGACTCGATGGCACTGGGTTTGGTTTTTTTTTTTTTTTTTTAATGGGTATATTCAATGCCATGCTATAGAGGGTAGAAGGAAAAATGGTTTCTAGCTCTGTTCATGTCTAGGAGTTTCATTCTTAAAAGGAGGAAAAGAAAAAGAACACATCAATGAAGGAAAATTAAGAATCAGCCACAGGGCTTTGGAGGGTCTGCCTGAAAGAGGAGGAAGAGAGTGTCATTAAGTTGAAACATGAAATTGCTGATTTTTGTATGTAAAATGAATGAATGTTGGCTGTTTCATAGGTGGCACCTAATACATGGTTGACAATAGGAAAGAGAGTGCAAGAACAACAAACTGGATTTATTAGCACCTGCCTTCTCCTCTGACCCAATGTATGCTTTGGGGTTACTATTTGTTTTTGCTTTTGTGTGTGTGTATTTCTTTTGTCTATGTAAGCAAGACGGTTAGAGGCTGTCTAAGAAGCTGTCTGAATGAATTGCTATGTTAATCTCAGAAGTGAGTAGAGCCCAGGTTGTCAGCCTCAGGTGACAAGATGGACAACTGGATAGGGGGAAAAGGTAGTCTTCCTAATTCTGCATGAAATCCAACATCAGGAGGAAGCCTTTGGCACATGTGGATATACTCATGATGGGTCACATCAGCAGTGGCAGCAGTACCAAGTAGCTTTGAACAGGGAATATTTTAAAATGGGAAGGTGGAACAGTAGAAGAATCAAAGAAAATGTTGGGAGTTCCAAAAATATTCCATGAGGACTCTGCAGTGGGTGGAGTGTGCTTAAAGAGCATTGGGGAGCTGAAGGCAGTACATTTGTACTATTACTATCATTGCCAACACACCCTCATCTACATATTGGAATACAATAAAATTCTCTCTTTCTCACTCTGTCTGACACACACACACACAAATGCACACAGGGACTCTAAAAGACAGACAATATATCCAAATCTTGCCAATGTTATTTTTGAATGATGGGATTATGGATTTTGGCCCTTTTGTTTTCTATATTTTATATAGTAAATATATAGCATTTTTTTACACTTGTAAACTATACATATGAAGATTTTTAAAGTTTTACCCACCATTAAAGTAATTTATGTTTAGAAATTCCAATTTTTCTACATAGAAAGTCTACGTGGTAAAGACTACCCGAAAATCTGAATTTCTATTCCAGTTTGAATGCCATTGCATCCTGATAGTATTGAACAGAGTTAGTGTATCATACCTGCCTAGTACATTTACGATTTTATTGCTGGTATACACCGTCCATGCTAATCTGTAGGAAGCATTATAACTGCTGTGTTTTAGAAATAATTTCTTTCTTTCTTTTTTTTTGTGGTAATGTTGAGCTGAAACCTATGAGCTTGGAATATGTTTTAGCATTTTAATTTTTCTTTTTAAATGCTGCATTTGGTGTTTTACCAAGATCTCAATGATCTTTTAACATCCACTATACACATAAATATGGGGAAGTACAAGAAAGTCAGTTAGAGGCACTCTGTTATAGAGTACTTGCAGCTGCAGCATGCTTCCTATATCAACACCTTAGCCAGGTGAATCATGAAGGGTTAAGCATCCAACTGATATTTATCAAGCATCTACTGTGAGGAAGCAATAATGGTCTTTATTTAAAAAGAAGATTTGCACCTAAATGAATCTTAGCTTTCTAGAAAAATGACAGACAGGATAGTATGCTAGTTAAGAGCACAGAACTCAAAAGTCAGTCTACAGGT
Organism: Elephas maximus indicus; assembly: GCF_024166365.1. NCBI lineage: Eukaryota > Metazoa > Chordata > Mammalia > Proboscidea > Elephantidae > Elephas > Elephas maximus. Next base: position 25,669,096 of record NC_064838.1, read on the forward strand.
TACCTAGTTTCAAATACTGATTTCATCATTACAGAACAAAATCAAAACAAAAGCAGTTGCCATCAAGTTAATTCCAACTCATGGCAACCCCATGTGCTGCAGAGCAGAAGTGTGCTCCCTAGGTTTTCAATGTCTATAACCTTTTGAAAGTAGATTACCAGACCTTTCTTCCAGGTTCCTCTGAGTGGATTTGAACCATCAACTTTTTGGTTAGTGCTGAGTGCTTAACCATTTGCGCCACCCACGGTTGCCATCCTTTCAAGTGATTTATGAACTTGAGCAAATTACTTAACCCCTATATGCCTCAGTTTGCTTATCTGTAAAACGAGAAAAATAATATTGGTGACATGGTTGTGTTATTCTAGGGAAGAAGTGAGATAAATTACTTGTCTTATATACAGTAAAATCCATATCATTTAAGTTTTGTTTTCCTAATAAACTTAAATCTTTGTTGAATTTCTATGTACATTTACCTTATTATTCAGAAGAAATACGGGTGGTTGGACAAATGAATTTTAGAGTCATGGAATTCAGAGCAAGAAGAAACTACATTGATTACTTAGCTCAACCTCATCATTATACAAGTGAGAACATAAGAGCACAGAATACAAAGTTAAATCCTTACTAAGTTCCCAAGATTTATTAAATCCTAATTTTCTGACTTCCTGATCAATATTCTTCCAGTGAATGATAATTGCATGTCTATTTTCTTATTCTACAAACATTTTTTAAACAGTATTCCCTCTGCTTCAAGCACTATGCTAAATCCAGGATAAAATAGATAGGTTACTTGCCCTCTTAAGGTTTACAGTCTAAAGAGGAGAACATGTGAGTGCAATGGAGCGTTATATGTGCTCTGATAAAATATGAGTGAGTAGCAGTGGTAGTACAATGGAGACAGGAAAATCTACCCCAGACTGTAGAAAGGCTTAACATAAGATATGATTTGATCATGAATGTTGAATAAGGACTCAGATAGCAGTGCTATGGATCTAAAGCATTAGGTATGAGGAGCGAATGACTTAGTAAATGATAAATTAAAAAGATTGTGAGTAATCAAATGGTGAAAGGCCTTGTATTCTGTGACATATAGTTTTGATTTTTTTCTACAGGATTAAAAAAAATACGTCCTAGCAGCATCAGGGCAAAAAAAGATTGAAAGGTTATGGGCAAAAAAAGATTGAAAGGTTATGAACAAAAAAAGAAAAAAAGGACTATCATTATCCTATACTTCTGCAACCATAATGCTACAAAAAGAGTGCCAAGATCTTTAAAGCATTAAGGTTGAAAGGTTGTGAATGATGAAAACTATACTCAATCATATTATCATTAAAGTGTGAAGGCAATATGTGTGTGTGTATGTTGGATATACAAAAATTCAGGAAATAAACTAGGTGATTCTTCTTAAAAAAAAAATCGAAGGATAAATTTCAATGAGTCCAAAAATGAATCAAAATATGTACAACACAAAGAGTGAATCCTAATTTAAGTTATGGACTTAAGTTATTAATAATGTATCAATGGCTATGTTATTAGGAGGGACCAGCCCCTGGAAACAGATGTCATGTTTGGTAGAGGGTCAGCGAAAAAGAAGAAGACCCTCAACAAGATGGATTGACGCAAAATGGGCTCAAACATAGCAATGATTGTGAGGATGACACAGGACTGGACACTGTTTCTGTTATGCATAGGGTCAGAGTGATTCAGAACTGACTTGATGACACCTAACAACAATAGCAATGCATCAATATAGGGTCATCAATTAAGAAAATTGTACCACACTAACACAGGATGTTAATTTTAGTAAGAAGAACTGTGTTCATAGGACAGAGGAGGTACATGGGAACCCTCTGTACTTTCTGCCCGTTTTCTGTAAACCCAAAACTGCTCTAAAAAAGAAAAATGTAGTACGTTTTTTAAAATGATTCACAATAAAGACCTGACAAATAAGGAAGTAGTGGTAAAATAAAGGAGAGAAGATTGAGTAGGAGCATTATTACAGCAATTTAAAAATAAAAGTGGGAGTAAATTACTTCTCTAAATATGTATACACATAGATCTTATATTTAATGAAATAAAAAACACAATAATTGAATGCAGTAATATAGTCAACATAGTCAAATAAATATATAAAATAAGACCCCAGTTTGTTGTTGATTGTTAGGTGCTGTCGAGTTCCTTCCAACTCATAGTGATCCCATGAATAACAGAATGAAACACGGCTTGGTCCAGCTTCAGCCTCACAATCATTGCTATGTTTGAGCCCATTGTTGGCAGCCACTGTATCAATCCATCTCAGTCAACGCAATCCATCTCATTAATTCCTCTTTTTCTCTGACCCTCTAATTTGCCAAACATGATATTCTTCTCCAGGGTCTGGTCCATCCTGATAACATGCCCAAAGTACATGAGATGAATTCTTACCATCCTCTAAGGAGCAAATGAGGGTCCCAAAAACTTGACTCCATCCATGTCATTAAGGTCTGCTCTACTTTGAAGAGGCAGCTCTTTTTCAGGCATATTTTGAGTGCCTTCCAAAATGAGGGGCTCATCTTCCAACACTATATCAGACAATGTTCCAATGCCATCCATAAGGTTTTCATTGGCCTTTTTTTTTTTTTTTTTCAGAAGTAGACACCACGTCCTTCTTCCCAGCCTGTCTTAGTTGGGAAGCTCCACCAAAATCTGTCCACTATGGGTGACCCTGCTTGTATTTGAATTACTGGTGGCATAGCTTCCAGAATCACAGCAACATGCAAGCCATCACAGAATGACAAACTGATAGACAAAACCCCAGATCATACCAAAAGATGATAATTTACCAACACTGGAATGGGAGGGAAGAGGAAGTCTAGCATTGGGACACAAAGGGTTTATGTGGAAGTAACAAAATGTGCTTCTTTCCTCATTTTGCATTAAGAAGAATCAATATATTTTACCTCATCCTAGCACTGATAGAGATATATAATTGAAAGTACGTAGTAGTAGAATTAAAAACAAACTTTATACTGTGAAAGGATGATAAGACCACCACTCAGTATCTGGAGTAAAAAACACAAAGATAAAGTTATTGCTTATTATAGTTTCTAGGTTGCACAAATGGTTTGCCCTTGGCTACTAATTTAAAGGTTGGCAGTTCAAACCCATCCAGTGGCACCACAGATGAAAGGCCTGGTAATCTGCTTCCATAAAAATCAATGCCAAGAAAACCCTATGGAACAGTTCTACCCTGTAACAAATGGCGTTATCATAAGTTGTAATCGACTTGATGGCCAGCTTTTTAATTTTTTTTTAGTAAGGGATAATTTAGCTGGTTAGGCACTATCTCTCCAAGCAGAGCATACTTATAATCGTATATAGGATTTTTAGAAACATGGAATTCAGGGATCGGTGAATTTTCAGAAATGTGTAAGGTGGTTTTTCATCATCTGTAGAAGCATAATTACTCATGTAATGTTGTTTTTTATTGGTTGGTATTCAAAAGCATGTATACTAAAGTAAGTCTGTTCCTGACTGGCTAACATTTGGTAGCAAGGGGATGGCATTGATAGGTTGGCTTGAAACCTGTTGTTGATTAATTGGACAGGTTTTAAACTAATTAAGATGTTATTTGTTACCATGGCTACCAAATGATTCATACTTTCCTAAGTTTGTGGCAATACTTTTTAGTTAATATCTGCCAAATCATTAAAAACATAAGATAGAAGATCTTTAAAATGTCAAGAAAGTATGTTAGACAGAAAACATGAAATAAAATTACAGAAACTAGATAAAATATTTTGTAATTTAATTAGTAATGAGATAAACATTGTTATTAAAAGAAAAGTATTATGATCACATGGGAGCTTCAGGTATGGAGATGGCAGAAATGCTTATTTTGAATGAATCTTGTGACTAACAGTTATAAATTATGCAAAAGATATTAAAATATACTGCCTGAAGCCACTGATAAGCAAACAAAAACAGCAGAAACTGTAGAGGACGCAGTCCTTGAGGAAAAGGATGCCACATTGAAACAGCTTTTCCCTCGAAGGAACTTCCTAGTTCCCTGAAGCACAATGGGATTACAGTGCAAACGGAAAGCAGGTTTACTGTGCTGAAGAGACAAAAGCTAGAGTATGGGCTGCCAAAGTAGGTGAAAATTGAGAGAAACTCCTGGGAAGAGGGAACCACAGCGGTGAACCTCCAAACTACTTAGAATAAATCCGTTGTTAGGAGACAGAGATTTCTGCAGTTACCTAGCACCAACGAAACAAAGGTCATAGATCAAGTCCCATCAAGTTAGCGTGGTTGGCAAAGACCATGGACTTTCCCTTAAAATCTCATCAGGGTGATGTCTTAAAGTTAGCTCAGGACTAACAACTATATACCTTAAGATTAACAGTAAAGCCAAGGTATACTAAACTCAGTCTAAAATCAAGATTCTATAGGATCAAGGTGATTAATCAGTCACTTAAAACCCACAGCCGTCAAGTCAATTCCAACTCATAGAAACACTGTAGGATGGAGTAGAACTGCCCCATAGGGTTTTCAAGGCTGTAAATCTTTGCAGAAGTAGACTGCCACATCTTTCACCTGTGGAGCAGCTGGTGGGCTCAAACCATTGACCTTTTGATTAGCAGCCAGTGTTTTAACCACTATTCCATCAGGGCTCCTACTTAACTGTCTATAAAAATAAAACTCTCTATATTTTAGAGGGAGATTATCTGGAGGCTCTATGATGTGTCATCTACAATATACAATCAAAGATTACTATAACTGCAAAGAATCAGGAAAAAATATGTCTTACAATTTAGAGAAAAGAAGAAAAAAAAAACACTGAATAGAAGTAGATCAACAGATGTCCCAGGTGTAGAATTTATCAGCTATTACAAACATAATTTAAAAATTTTAAAGAATATTGTTTCTTTGGCTTATTTTGTTGTTGTTGTTGCTGTTACTTCTCTCTCTCTCCCCCTCTCCCTTCCTTCCTTATCTTTCTCCTGCCCAGCTAGCCCTGTGTGCTATCCCCTCCCCTTCTTGACAGACTCTGTTTTTTTTTGTTTGTTTGCTTGCTTTGCTCTTTTTTTTTCTTTTTGCTTTTCTCTCTTTCCCTTCCTTCCTTTTCTTTCTCCCACTCAGCTAGCCCTGTGTGCCATCTTCTCTTCTTAACAGGCTGTGATTTTCTGGTTTGTTTCCTTTGTTCTTTTTTTGTTGTTTGTTTTTTTGGGGCCTTTTTTGTTGCCTCTCTCTTTCTTTCTCAATCCTTTCCTTCCTTTCTTCTCTTTGCCATCTGCTACCCAGCTAGCCTCCCTGGGTCTGCACCACCATCACCAACCGCCTCCCTCAGTGCCATTTTATTTCTTTATTGTTTGTTTTTGTTTTGTTGTTAGTTTCTTTTTTTTTTTTCCTCTCTCTCTCCCTTCCTTCCTGTCCTTTCTGCCGTACACCTAGCCCTGTCTGCTGCCCCCAACTTCTTGATGAGCCGTTCTGTACTGTTCAGCTTGAGAGCCTCTGGCACATGGCCTCCTCGTGTCTGCACCACCCCCACAGGTGAGCTCCCTTAGTGCCGTATTTTTTATTTTTCTTTATTTTTCCCCTTCTCCTTTTCCTTCTTCCTCCCATGTAGGCCCTGTGCTGCCTGCACCCCTTCCTGATGAGTTGTTCTGTGTCACTCAGTGAGAGAGACATCAGCTCACTGCTGCCCCAATTCTCCCCTACCCCAAAGGCTGATGTCCTCACCACCATATTTTGTTTTGTGCTGTTGTTTTTTATTTTATATTTATTTGTTTGATTGTTGGTTTCTTCTCTCTCCCCCTTTTCCTTTCCTTTCTCCTGGAACCTAACCCAATGTGCCACCCACACCCATGCTGTTTCTCAGTAGGCCAAGCCACACTGCTCAGCTAGAGAGCAACCGGCACATGGCCTCATTGGATCTGTCCTGCCCCCAACAACCAAATCCTACTGAACTGCCATTTTATTTATTTATTTTATTTTTTACTTCAATTTTTGATTTTTTAAAACTTTTTGCCTTTGTTTTTCTCTCGTTTCCCTTCTTTCACCCACCCACTCAGCTCTGCACATCATATTCTGTCCTTTCCCTCCTGCCTATCTACATAGTGCACTGAGTAGCACACCCTGAGCAGTAGCAGTGCAGCCCTCCAGACCCCGCCCCATTGCCCCCAGTTTGTACTGAAAACTACCCATCCCCAGCCCTCCATCCCCACTGAACCCTCCCTGCTGCACCAGAGCTGAGTGACTGGCCCTGCCCATGTGGACATGGTAGTGAGAAGTATCATGCAAGCAGAAAAACACTCCCAGCCTGCCTGCCCAGATATAACCAAATAAAACAAAAAAGCAGGATGAAACAGTCAAATCTATAATCAATAAATTAAAAAAATACTTCATGAATATCCTGGAGACAGTAGACAATAACAAAACATTAAAAAAGAGAGAGAGAGAGAGAGAGGATGGCTCCAGAAAGCTACCAAAATAAAACACCAGATGACCTCTTGCTAGAAGAAAAGGACCGATAACTACCTGATACAGAATTCAGAACTCTAAAATTCAGGGCTTTTGAACAGATGAAAAGATGAAAGAAAATGCAGACAAAAATAAGGAAAAAATAGAGAAAATCATGGAAAAACCCAGAAAACCAATGGAAGAAATCAGGAAAATAATACAGGAACAAAATGTCAAAATAAGTAAACCATGAGAAATTATACAAAAACCACAATTAGAAGTCCAAAAGATAAACAACAAGATTTCAGAAATGGGCACTGTCATAGAAGGTTTTAGGAACAAATTTGAAACAATGGAACATAGGAGCAGTGAAATTGAAGAGAAATCCTTGGACACCACTTTGTTTGAGGGAAAATCAGAGAAAAGAAAGAAGAAAAATGAAGAAACTGTGAGAATGATGTGGGATACAATGAAATCAAAAGTTTGTATGTAATTGAAGTTCCAGAACAGGGAAGAAAACAGAAAACACAGAGAGGATCATTGAAGATTTGTCGACAGAAAACTTCCCTAATATCATGAAAGATTAAAAAGGTGACTATCCAAGAAGCTCAACGTAGCCCATATAGGGTAGACCCCAAAAGGAAAACACCAAAATATGTCATAATCACACTTGCTGTCATGGACTGAATTCTGTCCCCCCACACCCCCAAATACCTGTCAACCTTGCTAGGTCATGATTCCCAGTGTTGTATGATTGTCTACCATTCTGTCATCTGATGTTATTTCCCTGTGTGTTATAAATCCTATCATTATGATGCTAATGAGATGGGATTAGTGGCTGTTATGTAGACTCAATCTACAAGATTAATCTACAATTTAAGTCAGTCTCTTCTGAGATAGAAAAGAGAGATGTGAGCAGTGAGACAGCAGATTTCATTCCACCAAGAAAGCAGGGCCAGAAGCAGAACGGGTCCTTTGGACCTGTGGTTCCTGCATGGAGAAGCTCCTAGGCTGGGGAAGATTGATAACAAGGACCTTCCTCCAGAGCCAACAGAGAGAGAAAGCCTTCCCCTGGGGCTGAAACCCTGAGTTTGAACTTCTAGCCTCCTAGATTGTGAGAGAATAGATTTCAGTTTGTTAAAGCCATCCACTTGTGGTATTTCCATTATAGCAGCACTAGATAGCTAAAACAGAATTTGGTACTGGGAGTGTGGTGCTGCTCTAACAGATACCTAAAATGTGGAAGTGGTTTTGAAACTGTGAATGGATAGAAGACTTAGAATAAAATGAGGAGGAAGTGTTACACTGGAGAGAATCCAGATGGTGATAAGCTGCAGCAGAGAGCTGGAAGCAACAGAGAATCAGAAGCAGCAGACAACTGGCAGGAGCGGACAACCAGCAGCAGAAGAACCAGGAGACGGGTAGAATTACCATTCAGATTTGACTAAGAGAATAGGGTCACCTAAAGCCGAAGAAGCAGAGTTGCCATTCTAGTGGGCCTGGAAAACGGAGCTGAAACCCAGGGCTGAGGAGTCTCCACCCAGAATCTGGAGAGTGTGGCCAATACCAAGAGTCTGGAGGGCAGAGCTATTATGTAAATCATCTCCAAGGACAGAGGATTATTTTCAAGGCTTGACAACTGATGTAATATGTTCTGCTGACTTGCTTGGTACCTGTTATGCCTTTTCCCCTTCTAATTTCTCCCATTTGTAATGGAAATGTCTAGCTTGTGCCTGTTCCACCATTGCGCTTTGGAAACAGATAACTTGTATTCTAGATTTCACAAACAAAGAGAAATTTTTGGATTTTGGACTTGAAGTTGAATTAAGACTTTTGCTATGATATGATGGGGTTAATATGTTTTACATGCAGCAAGGAAATGTATTTGGGGGGGCCAAAGGATGGAATGTCATGGGCTGAATTGTGTCCCCCTAAAATATATGTCAGTTTGGCTGGGTCATGATTATCAGTATTGTGTGATTGCCCACCATTTTGACACCTGATGTGATGTTCCTATGTATTGTAAATCCTATCTCTATGATGTTATTGAAATGGGATTAACAGCAGTTGTGTAGATTCAATCTACAAGATTAATCTACAACTTAAGCCAATCTCTTCTGTGATATAAAAGACAGAAACGAGCAGAGACGGGGGACCTCATACCACCAAGAAGGCAGCACTGGGAGCAGAGCCTATCCGTTGGACCCGGGGTTCCTACATGGAGAAGCTACTAGACTGGAAAAGGTTGAGGACATGGACCTTCCTCCAGAGCCACCAGAGAGACAAAGCCCTCCCCTGCAGTTGACACCCTGGCTTTGGACATCTATCCTACTAGACTGTGAGAGAATAAATTTATCTTTGTTAAAGCCATCCATTTGTAGTCTTTCTGATATAGCAGCACTAGATAGCTAAGACATTCACTAAAACCAAAGACAACAAAAGAGCCCTGAGGGCAGCTCAAGAAAACCAAAAAGTCACATAAAAAGGGGAAACGATAAGACTAAGCTCTGATAACTTGGCAGAAACCATGCAGGCAGGAAGGCAATGGGATGACATACATAAAATCTTGAAAGAAAAAAACTGTCAAGCAAGAATAAAATATATCCTGCAAAACTCTTGCTCAGATATGATCAAAAGTAGGACATTGCCAGATAAACAAAAATTAAGGGAATATGTAAAAACCAAATCAAACTTACAAGAATTATTAAAAGGAATCTTTCAGTTAGAGAACCAACAATATCAGATAACGACATGAATCTAACATATAAGACACCATCAGCCAGCTATCAACCTAGATAATGAACTCTTAAGAGTAAAACAAAACTAAAAAATTTACAGAAGAGAACCAAAGTTGTTAATTTGTAAATGACAACAATGTCAAAATAATAAAAGAAGGAATAAATGGTGTAGATATAGAACTTTCAAAGAGAGAGGAAGTCAAGTTGTTATCAAGTAATAAAACACTGATTTAAATGTAGGAAGATAGGGGTAAATTTAAGGTAACCACAAAGAAAGTTAAGAAACCTACTCATCAAAATAAAGAAGAAAAACATAGTCTCAGTAAACACAAAATCTACAAAAACAAAAGAAATGAAAAAAATACACAAAGAAATTCAGCACAGAAGAGTAAGAGGAACAAAGGAAATACTAGCACCACAAAAAAAAAAGCACTACGAAATGACAGCAATAAGCTTGCACTCATCCATAATCGCACTAAATGTAAATGGCTTAAGTGCACCCATAAAGAGACGGAGAGGGACAGAATGGATTTTAAAAAAAAAAAAAAAGGATCCATCAATATGTCATCTACAAGGAAACAAATTTATTTGGAAACAAAGAAACAAATTTATTAAAAATATATCAAGCAAACAGCTACCAAAAAAGAGCAGGAGAGGCAATACTAATCTCAGATAAAATACGCTTTAAAACGAAATCTACCATGAAAGTAAAAGAAGGGCATTATATATTGATTAAAGGAACAATTCACCATGAAGACATAACCATAATAAATACATATGCAACCAATGACAGGGCTTCAAAAAGACATTTAAAAAATTCTAACAATAATCGTAGGAGATTTCAACACATCACTCTCAGTAAAGGGTGAAAATTTAGAAAGAAACTCAACAAAGATACAGAAAATCCAAAGGCTACAATCAACCAACTTGACCTCATACACATATATAGGACACTGCACCCAGCACCTGCAAAGTACACATTCTTTTCCAATGTGCACGGAATGTTCTCCAGAATAAACCACATCTTAGGCCACAAAACAACCCTCAACAAAATCCAAAACACTGAGATAATACAGAATATCTTCTCTGATCACAATGCCATCAAAGTAGAAGTTAACAACAGGAAGAGGAAGTGAAAAAAATCAGATACATGGAAACTGAATAACACCCAACTTAAACACCACTCGGTAATAGAAGAAATCAAAGATGGAATCAAAATTTCTAGAACCAAACAAGAATGAAAACACATCATACCAAAACCTTTGGACCACAGCAAAGGCCATGCTCAGAGATCAATTTATAGCAATAGATGCACAAGTCAAAAAAGAAGGAATAGACAAAATCGAAACATTAGCTATACAACTCAAACAAATAGAACAGCAAAAGAAGCCCACAGACACTAAAAGAAAGGAAATAATGAAGATCAGAGTAGAAATAAACGAAATAGAGAATAGGAAAACAATAAAAAGAATCAATAAAACTAAAAGTTCATTCTTTGACAAGATCAACAAACTTGACAAACTGTTGGCCAAATTGGCAAAAGAAAAAAAGGGAGAGCATGCAAATAACCCAAATAAGAAAATGAAATGGGAAACATTGCAACAGACTCAAGTGAAATAAAAAGGATCATAACAGAGTACTATGAAAAACTATACTCCAACAAATTTGAAAACTTAGAGGAAAAGGACAGATTTCCAGAAACATACTACCTACCCAAACTAACACAAACTTAAGTTGAAGATCTGAAAAGACCCATAACAACAGAAGAGATTGGAAAGGTAACAAAAAAAAAAAAGACTCCCAACAACAACAAAAAGTCCTGACCCAGATGGCTTCACTAAAGAATTCTACCAAACATTCAGAGAAGAGCTTACAGTAGGACTACTCAAAATATTCCAAAACATAGACATGGAAGGGATACTTCCAAATTCATTCTATGAAGTTAGCATAACCCTGACACCAAAATTAGGAAATGAAGCTGCAATAAAGAAAATTACAGACCAATATCTCTCATGAATATAGATGCAAAAATTCTCAACAAAATTCTAGCTGTAGAATTCAGCATCATATCAAAAAAATAATATACCATGACCAAATAAGATTCATACCAGCTATGAAGGAATGGTTCAACACTAGAAAATCAAGCAACACATTCCACCACATAAATAAAAGAATCACATGATCATCTCAATCAATGCAGAAAAGGTATCTGACAAATTCCAACACCCATTCCTGATAAAAACTCTCAATAAAAGGGGTATAGAAGAGAAATTCCTTAATATAATAAAGGGCATCTATACAAAACCAACAGCCAGCATCTTTCTTAATGGAGAGAGGCTGAAAACATTCCCCTCGAGAACATGAAAAAGATTATCACCACTCCTATATAACATTGTGCTACAAGTCCTAGCTAGAGCAGTGAGGCAAGAAAAAAAATTAATAATAAAGGGCATCCAAATTGGTAATGAAAAAGTAAAGCTGCCCCTATTTGAGAACGATATGATACTATACATAGAAAACCCGAAAGACTCTATGAGAAAACCAGTGGAACTTATAAAAAGTTCAGTAGAATAGCAGGATACAAGATAAACATACAAAAATCAGTTGAATTCCTATACACCAATAAAGTGAATGATGAAAAGGAAATCAGGAAAACAATATCATTTATAATAGCCCCTGAAAAAAATAAAATACTTAGGAATCAATCTAAGCAAGGACGTGAAAAACCTTGTCTTAGTCATCTAGTGCTGCCATAACAGAAATATCACAAGAGGATGGCTTTAACAAAGAAAAATTTATTTCCTCACGGTAAAGTAGGCTAAAAGTCCAAATTAAAGGCATCAGCTCCAGTGGAAGGCTTTCTCTCTCTGTAGGCTCTGGAGGAAGGTCCTTGTCCTCAATTTTCCCATGGTCGAGGAGCTTCTCAGGCCCAGGGACCCCAGGTCCAAAGGACACACTGTGCTCCCGATGCTGCTTTCTTGGTGGTATGAGGTCTCCAATTCTCTGCTTGCTTTCCTTTCTTTTTATCTCTTGAGAGATAGAAGGTGGTGCAGGCGAACCCAGGGAAACTCCCTTTACCTTGGATCAGGGAGTGACCTGAGTAAGGGTGGTGTTATAATCCCACCCTAATCCTCTCAACATAAAATTACAATCACAAAATGAGGGACAACCACAGAATACTGGGAATCATGGCCTAACCAAGTTGACACATATATTTGGGGGGACACAGATCAACCCATGACAGACCTATACAAAGAAAACTACAAAACACTAATACAAGAAGCCAAAAGTAACAACATAAATGGAAAAGCATACTATGCTAATGAATAGGTAGACTAAACATTGTAAAAATGTTAATACTACCCAAAGCAATCTACAAATACGATGCAATCCCAATCCAAAATACCAACAACGTTCCTTAAAGAGATGGAAAAACTAATCATTAACATTATACGGAAAGGGAAGAGGCCTAGGATAAGTAAGTTATTACTGAAGAAGAAGAATAAAGTAGGAGGACTTGAACTTCCTGATCTCACAACCTACTATATAGCCATGGTAGTCACAATAGCCTGGTACTGGCACGACGACAATTACATTGACCAATGGAACAGAATTGAGAATCCAGATGTAAATCCATTCACTTACAGTTACCTGAACTTCGATAAAGGCCCAAAGTCCATCAAATGAGGAAAAGACAGTCTTTTTAACAAAGGTGCTGGCAAAGCTGAACGTCCATCTCTTGGCAAATCTGGATGTCCATCTGAAAAAAAAAAAGAAACAGGAACCATACCTCACATCATACACAAAAACTAATTCAAAATGGATGAAAGACCTAAATATAAAACAAAAAAACTATAAAGATCATAGAAGAAAAAATAGGGTCCACTCTAGAGGCCCTAAAATACAGCATTAACAGGATAAAAACCATAACTAACAAATACACAAACACCAGAAGATAAGCTAGATAACTGCGATCTTCCTTCTAAAAATGAAACACATATGTTCATCAAAAGAGTTCACAAAAAAAGTAAAAAGAGAACTTGCAGACTGGGAAAAAAAATTTTGGCTGTGACAAATCTGACAAAGATCTAATCTCTAAAATCTACAGGAAAATCACCTCTGCAACAAAAAGAGAAATAATCCAGTTAAAAAATGGGCAAAAGATATGGACATTTCACCAAAGAAGACATTAAAGCAGCTAACAGATACATGAGGAAATGGTCGCAATCACTAGCCACTAGAAACACACAAGTCAAATCCAGAATGGGATACCATCTCACCCTGACGTTCGTGGCATGAATCAAAAAAGAAAATAACAAACATTGGAAAGGCTGGGGGGAGGTTGGAGCTCTTATGCGCTGTTAGTGGGAATGCAAAATAGTACAACCATTTTGGAAAATGATATGATGTTTCCTTAAAAAGCTAGAAATACAAATACCATATGATCCAGCAATCCCAGTCCTAGGACTATATCCTAGATACATAAGTCAACAAATAGACATATGCACACCAATGTTCACTGCAGCATTGTTCACAATAGCAAAAAGATGGAAAAATCCCAGGTGCCCATTAACAGATGAATGGATAAACTATGGTACATACACACACTGGAATAGTACACAACAATAAAGAACAATGATGAGTCTGCAAAGCATTTTACAACATGGATGAATCTGGAGAGCATTATGCTGAGTGAAATAAATCAATCACGAAAGGACAAATATTGTATGAGATCACTTCTATAAAAACTCCTGATAAGATTTACACGCAAAAAGAAACAAGTTTTGATGGTTACGAGGGAGGAGAGGAAGGGGAGGGGTTGGGATGGAAAAACAGTGAAGAGACAATAGATAAGGGGTAACTTTGGTGAAGGGTAAGACAGTACACAATACTGGGGAAACCAGCACAAGTTGTAGAAGGCAAGGTTATGGAAGCTCCACAGGCACATCCAAACTCCCTGAGGGACCGAATTACTGGGCTGAGGCCTGTGGGGACCATGGTCTTGGGGAACATCTAGCTCAATTGGCATAACATAATTTATAAGGAAAATATTCTACATTCTACTCTGGTGAATAGGGCCTGTGGCCTGAGCAGCCATCTAAGATACTCCACTGGTCTCACCCCTTCAGGAGCAAATGAGAATGAAGAAAACCAAAGACACAGGGCAAAGATTAGTCCAAAGGACTGATGGACCACAACTACCACAGCCTCCCCCAGACTGAGTCCAGCACAGCTAGATGGTGCCCGGCTCCCACCACTGACTGGTCTGACAGGGATCACAGTAGAGGTTCCCAGACCGAGCTGGAGAAAAATGTAGAACAAAATTCTAACTCACACACGCACAAAAAAAGACCAGCCTTCCTGGTCTGACAAAGGCTGGAGAAACCCTGAGAGTATGGCACCTGAACACAGTTATAGCTCAGTACTGAAGTCACTCCTGAGGTTCACCCTTCATCCAAAGATTAGACAGGCCCATAAAACAAAATGAGACTAAATGGACACACCAGCCCAGAGACAAGGATGAGAAGGCAGGAGGGGATAGGAAATCTGGTAATGAGGAACCCAAGGTTGAGAGAGGAGAGTGTAGACATGTCGTGGAATTGGCAACCAATGTCACAAAACAACATGTGCATTTATTGTTTAGTGAGAAACTAGTTTGCTGGGTAAACCTTCATCGAAAGTATGATTAATAAAAAATTGAAAGGACAGAATGAGTAAAAAGATGAGAAATAACACTATAAAAAGTCAAGAATCCCAGAATTCAAAAAACAATACACTATTTGGAAATAAAAATTATTGTATGAACTTAAAATAAAATTGATCATATCAGATGAAAGAATCAATGAACTTGAAGACAGGCCATTAGGAATAATGCAGAGAAAATAAGGATTGAAAGAAAGTAAATAGAGCCTCAGTGACATTTGAGACAATATAAAACAATCTAACATAGGAGAAAATAAAAATAATGGTACAGATTAAAAAAAAAAAAAAAGACAACATAATGGCTAAACATATCCCAAATTCAGTGAAATATAAAAATTTACAGATTCAAAAATTTCAAGTAGGAGAAATACAAATATAACCATGTGAAAGCACATCAAAGTCAAAATGCTGAAAACCAAAAATAAAGACAAAATGTTAAAAGCATCCAGCTATAAAACAAACATTATGTATATGGGAACAGGGATAAGAACAAGGGAGAAATAAAGGACTCCAGAAGACAGTAAAATAATGTTTTTAAAGTGCTGGCAGAAAAAAAAAAAAAAAACTATAACCTAGAATTCTATATGCAGCAAAAAAAAAAAAGCCTTCAAGAAAAGGTGAAATTGATATACTGTAAGATATGCAAAAGTCGAGAGGACTTTTCACTGGCACACCTATACTAAAAGAAGTGCTAAATAAAACAAAATGATTCCAAATTGAAAAATCATGTCTATAGAGAGGGATAATGATCACAAAGAAAAGGCTGTATTTTTTCCTTTTTTAAAAAAACAAAACAAAAATTATAATAAGGTATTGTGAGAATGTATAACTTTTTTTAAAAGTAATAAATATGACAACAATAGCAGAAAGAAGGGAGACTAAATGACTCTTGTAAGAAAATTAAATTATATGTGAAGTGGTATAATATTAATTCATGGTAATCTATGATAAATTAAGGATAAGCTAAATTGTACCCCAAAAATAGAAGTATAATTAAAAAATGAACTGAGGCAATAAAATATCATAAAATACTCAATTTATGCAAAAAAGGCCATAATTGAGAAATAAAAGAACAAGAGGACAAAGAGGAAAATTGATACTTAAATATAAAATAAATGCACAAAACATTCTTATTAAAAGGTAGAGATTTCAAACTGGTTAGAAATAGTGGAACTATAAGCCATTTACAAGATATTCAATTTAAACATATAAACACAAAAAAGGTTGAAAGTAAAGGAAAGTAAAAACTGTATATACCATGAAGACTCTAATAAAGCTGTTAGTTTTATTAATAACAGACAAAGTTGACTTGAGGAGTATTGTGAGCAATACAGAAAATATTTTAATAATAAGAGTTCATTTAGAAGATATAATAATCCTGAATGTATATGCCATTTGGAAACCCCGGTGGTGTAGTGGTTAAGTGCTACAGCTGCTAACCAAAGGGTCAGCAGTTCAAATCCACCAGGCGCTCCTTGGAAATCTATGGGGCAGTTCTACTCTGTCCTATAGGGTCGCTATGAGTCGGTATCGACTCGATGGCACTGGGTTTGGTTTTTGGTTTTTATATGCCATTCAGAACAGAAATTCAAAGTGCGTAAAGCAAAAACTGACAGACCTGAGAGATAAACAAATCCATACTTATATATGGAGGTTTTCAGTCTTCCGTAAGTTATTGATAAAACAGGTAGGCAAAAAAATAAAATCAGAAGGGGCATAGAAGATTTAAAGAACATTGTCAACCAAATCAACCCTAAGTGACACTTATGTAAATCATAGAGAGGAAGTGAAATTTGAAGATCTTGGGTGTGAAAATTTACAAGGCGGATAAGGGAGAACTGATGACTCAGCGGTTAAGCACTTGCCTGCTAACCTAAAGGTAAGCAGTTCAAACTCACCAGCCACTCCACGGGAGAACGATGTGTCTTCTTTCTGTAAAGATTACAGCCTTGGAAACCCTGGGGGGCTATTCTACTTTGTCCTATAGGGTTGCTATGAGTCAGTATCGACTCGTTGGCAATGGGTATAAGGGAGAACCAAAAAGAAAAACCAAACCCAGTGCTGTCGAGTCGATTCTGACTCATAGCTAGGACAGAGTAGAACTGCCCCATAGAGTTTCCAAGGAGCGCCTGGCAGATTTGAACTGTCGACCTCTTGGTTAGCAGCCGTAGCACTTAACCACTACACCACCAGGGTTTCCTTTCATCAAAATAGTCATTGTATTTTAGAATGCAGCAGTAGTGATTTATGTGTACGTCCCATTTTTGCTATAATGTTAAAAAAAGCAAACTCAGTGTTGACATTCAGTAAAATTAGTAATTTTTACTGTTGTTGTGTGTCCTCTAAGTCGATTCTGACTCATAGTGACCCTATAGGACAGAGTAGAACTGCTGCACAGGGTTTCCTAGGCTGAAATCTTCATGGGATCAAATTACCAGGTCTTTAAATTTTTTAATGATATTGACTTTTTTTCTCTCTGTATGCTCTATCTGCATTGCACGTGCAGACAGGCTGTGCCTCAAACTTCCAGGCAGCCATAAGACTGCTAGGAATGAGATACATATACCCACTGCCATCAACCACTCCGTGGGGGCTATGTTTATTTGTGATTGAGCCAGATGCGTGAGACATTTCAACAGTGTTGGCAAAGTGAAAGTCATTATTATTATTTATGGAAAGAAAACAGTAAACAACAATAGGTTCACAAAGGAGAAATGCTTACCCTTCCCCAAATTACCCCTGCCCATTCTTATGTTGCTGGGCAAGCACACTGAAGTTAAGATCAGATGCTGCATTTAAGTCACTGCTGCTTCTGGCTACCACCACTTTGTAGAGGGGGTCTGTATGGTTTCCAAGCTATCTGCTGCGCCGCTGGAACTCACTGGCCTTTGCTGCTTGCTCCTGCCGTGCTGTCTGGGCCTGAGGGGCTCTCTTGCCACCATGCTACCCAAGCCCACACTGCCAGGGATGGATAGGTGTACAGCCCCTGCACAAGGCACACTCAGGCCTCTGCCCTGCACAGGCAAGTGTTAAAGCTCTTTTAGCTCCACCATCAAGCCTGCTGCTTGAAGGAACTCAGCTCCGTGGGCCAGCAAGTCCACCACCACCGTCTTTCTCTATTTCATGCCAAAAAAAAAAAAAAACTTTTTTTTTTTTTTTTCCAGTGTAATAGCTCTTCTGAGTCTAGGAGGTTCTCGGTGCAGGGGATCCCAGGCCCTTGTTTCAAAGGGTGTGGTTCACTCCAGACTTCTTGGCAGTAGCGAGGTCCCTGAACCTCTGCGGGATTGGCCCTTATATAAGCTACTCCTTGTCATTTTCAAGGCATGGTCCTCTCAGTAGGACCACAAACTGATCAATCCATTTGGTAAACCATAAGTCACTCAATTTGCATAGCCCAGCCAGTCATTTTCTGGGAGTTACAAGACCCTGGCTAAAATGGTTATATAAAAGTGATTCATTGAACCACACTTTCTCTCCTTTTTTTTTTAAATATAGGTGCATTGCAGTGAAGAAAACAATGGCTATCAGTGCCACTTGGTGTCATTGCTTTTATTATGCTCAAATACCAGCAGATTTATTTTTACCCACCTTTGATTTTATTCCAACAATGCAAATGTCAACATAGGAAAAAAGATAAATAACATCTTAGTGTTATTGTGAACATAGCCTCAGGCGACCCCAGGAGTACGTGAACCCCACTTCAATAACTATCGATGTTGAACAACTGGAATTCTTATACGTGGCAGGTGGGAATGGAAATGGTACAACCACTCTGGAAAATTGTGAGGTAGTTTCATAAAAGTTAAATATAAAGCTACCCTATGACTAAGCGATTCCACTTTGGGCCATATACCCAGGAGAAATGAGTGCTTGTGTCCACAAAAGACTTGTCCAAGAATTTTCATAGCATCCAATTATTCAAAATAGTTAAAAAGCAGGAATAACCTAAATGTACATCAACAACAGAATAGGTTCTAAAAGTATGATGTGTGTGTGTGTACATATATATATACATATGATGGAATATGCTCAACAATGAATAGTATGAATTACTAATAGCAGCAAAAAAAAAAAAAAAAAGGATATATCCAGAAGACATTTGTTGAACAAAAAGATGTCAGACTACAAAAGGGTATATAAGGTATGGTCGTTGTTGTTAGGTATCTTTGAGTTGGTTCCAACTTAAAGCAACCCTATATACAACTAAAGGAAACACTGCTGGGTCCTGCTCCATCCACACAATCTTTGCTATGTTTGAGCCCATTGTTGTAGCCACTGTGTCAATCCATCTTGTTGAGGGTTTTCCTCTTTTTCACTGAACCTCTATGTTACTAAGCATGATGTTCTTCTCCAGGGACTGGTCTCTCCTGATAACATGTCCATAGTATGTGAGACAAAGTCTCGCCATCCTCACTTCCGGGGAGCACTCTGGCTGTGCTTCTTCCCAGACAGACTTGTTCATTCTTCTGGCATCATTTGGTATATTCAGTTTTCTTTACCAACACCATAACTCAAATACTTCAATTCTTCCTTGATCTACTTTATTCATTGTCCAGCTTTCACGTGCATACGATGCGATTGAAAATACCGTGGCTTGGGCCAGGCACACCTTCATCCTTAAAGTGGCATCTTTGCTTTCAATACTTTAAATAGATCTTTTGCAGCAGATTTGCCCAATGAGATACATCTTTTGATTTCTCGATTGTTGCTTCCATGGGCATTGATTGTGGATCTAAGTAAAATGAAATACTTGACAACTTCAATATTTCCTGTTTATTATGATGTTGATTATTGGTTCAGTTGTGAGGATTTTTGTTTTGTTTATGTTGAGGTGTAACCCATACTGAAGGCTGTGGTCTTGGATCTTCATCAGTAAGTGGTTCAAGACCTCTTTGCTTTCAGCAAGCAAGGTTGTGTCATCTGCATACCACAGGTTGTTAATGAGCCTTCCTCTAATTTTTGATGCTGCATTCTTCATAAATCCAGCTTTTCGGATTATTTGCTCAGCACACATTGAATAAGTATGGTAAAAGGATACAATCCTGACACACACCTTTTCTGATTTTAAACCACACAGTATCCCCTTAAACTGTTGGAACAACTGCCTCTTGTTCTATGTACAGGTTCCACATGAGCACAATTAAGTTCTGGAATTCCCATTCTTCACAATGTTATCCATAATTTGTTATGATCCACACATTTGAATGCCTTTGCATAGTCAATTAACACAGGTAAATATCTTTCTGGTATTCTCTGCTTTAAGCCAAGATCCATCTGACATCAGCAATGATATCCTTTTTCCATGTCCTTTTCTGATTCTGGCTTGAATTTATGGCAGTTCCCTGTTGCTGTACTGCTGCAACCATTTTTAAATTATATTCAGCAAAATTTTCTTGCCTGTGACATTAATGATATTGTTCCATAATTTCTACATTCTGTTGGATCACCTTTCTTTGGAATGGGCACAAACATGGATCTCTTCCAGTAGGTTGGCCAGGTAGCAGTCTTGCATATTTCTTGGTGTAGATGAGTAAACACCTCCAGTGCTGCATCCATTTGTTGAGATATCTCAACTGGTATTCTGTCAATTCCTGGGGCTTTGTTTTTAGCCAATGAGCTAAGTGCAGCTTGTACTTCTTCCTTCAATACTATCGGCCCTTGATCATCGGTTCTTACTAATAATGATGCCGGACAGCACATGATAGAATTTTGCAAAACAAATGACTTAATCATTGAAAAAGCCTTTTATTCAACAGCATAAACAGCGACCATACATGTGGACCACACAGGATGGAAAACACAGAAATCAAATCGACTACATCTGCAGAAAGAGACAATTGTAAAAACCTAGTATCATCAGCCACCTGAGTTGGACACTGTTTCAAGAATAGATTTGACACATTGAACACTAATGACCAAAGAGCAGATGAGTTATGAGATGCTATCAAGGACATCATATATGAAGAAAGCAAAAGGTCATTAAAAAGACAAGAAAGAAAGAAAAGACCAAAATGGATGTCAGAAGAGACCCTGAAACTAAAGCAAATGGAAGAAATGATGAAATAAAAGCTGAAGAGAAGATTTCAAGGGGTGACTCCAGAAGACAAGGTAAAGTATTATAATAAAATGTGCAAAGGCCTGGAGTTAGAAAACCAAAAGGGAAGAACTTGCTCGGCATTTCACAAGCTGAAAGAACTGAAGAAAAAATTGAAGATTTATGTTACAATTTTGAAGAATTCTATGGGCAAACTATTGAAGGATGCAGGAAGCATCAAAAGAAGATGGAAGGAATACACAGAGTCACCGTACCAAAAAGAACTGGTCGACATTCGACCATTTCAGGAAGTAGTATATGATCCAGTACCAGTGGTATTGAAGGCATGGTTACATTTGTATAAAGTTGTGTAACAATCAAAATTAATCTGTGGTTTTAAAAATCCAAAGAGTAGTTCCTCTGGAGATAGGTAAGCTGGAAAAAGTCATGAGAGAACTTTCTGTGTTAATGGAAATGTTCTCAGTCCGGACTGGGGCATTAGTTATGCATCAGACTCATCAAACTGTATATTTAAGATCTGTGTGAATCACTGTATTTAAATTATACCTCAATAAAATTGCTTCATTTTAAAAAAAGGCTCTTAGATCTAGTCTAAAACAAAAAGGTATACATACACATGTAAATATACATGAACATACTATATAATGTCAACAAGATAAATGGATAAAACAAAGTGGCCTAGAAGGATGAGAAGGAAAAAGGATTGTCAAATACATACAATATAATGCAATGAAAATAAAATAAGGGTTACAATAATAATGTCAACGTGGATTTTAAGGTAAGCTTTCAGGAGACAAAGATACTCTTTGTTGTGAGCTGTAAATCCACAACAAATATGAAAATTTGGTGAGACTTTACCCAGCTGCTAACCTAACTTAATATCTAAATACATAAAATAAATACTTATAAAGTAAGTTCTTATGTATAAGGAAAAATGGAACCATAGTCATAGGAGTCTTTAACATAACCTTTTAGTCTTTGGCAGATGAAAGAGAAAAAAAAAAAAACTTTCTAATTAATAGAATTTATGTATGCATGTATCTGATATATTTGTATACTAAAAAAAAGTCATTGTAAAAATCATTAAAATTCAAAAATTAGAACTAGCAGTAAACCTTTACGCATTTAAACTAGCATTTAAGTACTTAAAACACCCACAGACACATATAGCACACACTTAAACACAGAAGCAAATATAGGTAGAAATACAAATGTCATTGAAATATTCTAACATAGTCTTTAACAGAGCGAGTTTACAAAAACTAGATCTGAGTTATGTGTGAATAGGGTTTATTTTATGTATAACTGTATTTCAAACCCTAAATCCTATATAAGCACTGCTCCTTCCTTTCAAGAGCCAATGGAACATTTAAAATGATTGCTCATATATCAAGCCATAAAGAAAACACCGATAAATCCCTAAAAGTAGAAATAAATCCAGCCACATTCACTGCAATTTACTGCTATAAAACTACAAACTAATAACAAAAGTTATTCCTTAACTTGATTTATTTTGAGATATACACCTTCAAAGCAATTTTCAAAATAAAGAACAAGCTCTAGCTCCCGTATATTGCAGTGATTGTGGAATTCAAAACATGAATTTTGAAAACATATCTAAGAAAACAAAGATTCAATTCAGGAAGAGAAAATAGGCAAGCACTCATCATCGGCATTATATTGTATGTCTTATTTTCTCTTGCCAAGTTTAACCTTTACTTTGCCCCAAATGTGGTTTAAGTATTAATACAAATTTATTTTATAAATAAAAATGAGGAATGCCAGTTAAAATGATTAGGCTATCTAATTCTAATGAATTTTCTACCAAGTGTTGGCTAAAATACTCCAAAAACTTTGAAAATAATACAGTGAAAACTTGAGAGCCAGAACCCAACAGGGCTGCCTTATTTTTCCAGGTCTCACAAGTTTTCTACCTTTGACAGGATGCAGTCACCACTTTTCAATTGTTTTGTATTTAGTGGAAAATATTTGAGTTTTCCTTCTCTGACAGCTTTCCACTTTACACAGGTACTGGCTTCCACAGGTTTTACCGTAATTTTTTAAATCAAGTCTAAGACGGGCAATCAATATATTGCCTGGTTCTGAAAATTTTGTTTACATCCAAATTTGGTAAGTAGAGAATGGGGAACAAAATCATACTCATTTTTGATCCACCAATATGATGGAGCTCTGGCGGCACAGTGATTGAGAGCTATAGCTACTAACTAAAAGGTTTGAATCCACCAGCTGCTCCTTGGAAACCCTTGGGGCAGTTCTACTCTGTCCTATAGGGTCGCTGTGAGTCAGAATTGACTAGATGGCAATGGGTTTAATTCTATGATGTCCTTAAAGCCATTAAGAAGACTGTTTTACCTTCCTTCACTACCTGTTCCCTTTAATTAAAAAAATATGTGGCCTATCCCAACAGGCAAACAGGACTTAGGTGTTGTCTCTCTAATGCATAGACCATAATCTGAAACAGCCTGAGAGCATTTACAAGCATTCATTGACTAAAGATTAAGAAAATAAATAGCTGCACACAGAGAAGAAATTTCTGAAGGCACTTTGAATACCAGGAAGTACAATCTTACAAGTCAAATACTGAATGGCTTATAAGGAGAATTCGAAAAAGGCATATTATATATAAAGATAGGATGAGGCGAATGAAGATCTCATCTGAGCCTAACGTAGCAGCATTAGCATGGTTAGAAGCTCTGCACTTAGACAAGAGTCTTATGTTAACAAATAGCTGACTGGCTTGCCCTCCCAATGGTTTGTAAATGGTAAGCAGTAAAATGTATTTGAACTGTGGTGTTGGTGAAGAATATTGAATATACCATGGACATCCAGAAGAACAAACAAATCAGTCTGAGAAGAAATGCAACCAAAATGCTTCTTAAAAGCAAGAATGCTGAAACTTTGGCTTGCTTACTTTGGACATATCACCAGAAAAGACCAATTGGTAGAAAAGAACATCAGTTTTGATAAAGTGGAAGGTCAGCAAGTGAAAAGGAGGGAAACCCTCAATGAGATAGATTGACACAATAGCTGTAACGATGGACTCAAACATACCAGTGATCATGAAGATGGCATCAAAAAACCAAATCCGTTGCCATCCAGTCAATTCCAACTCATAGTGACCATATAGAATAGAGTAGACCTGCCCCGTAGAGTTTCCAAGGAGCACCTGGTAGATTCAAACTGCTGACCTTTTGGTTAACCACTTAACCACTATGCCAACAGGTTCCCAAAGATGGCGCAAGACTGGGCAATGTTTCTTTCTGTTATACATAAAGTCACCATGAGTCTAAGCTGACAGCAACTGGCAACAATAACAATAACAAGGACAACTTGGTGTCTGTGAAAACAAACAACTGCACAAGACAAGAAGCGTTATCTGAAAACTTAGAGAAGGGAGACTCTGATAATGATTTACTAAAAGAACAAAAGAAGTATTAGAAGAGAAAACTGCCATCCTCTTTGGCTGCAGATAGAAACAGACTGTATGAAAGAGGAGCAGCAAAGATTAGAAAAAAAAAAAAAAAGGATGAGATGAAATGTAAAATGAGAAGGGGAGCGTTGCAGGGAAAGAATGTATGCAATAGTAGAACTTAAATTGAAAGCTTGAAAAATAAAATTAACAGTGTGGAAAATAAAACCAGTAATTTGAAGAGTCACCTTGAAAAGAGCAACCAAATTATGGAGAATTATGAAAAAAAAATTTTTTTTAATTCGTTAAAAATGAGCAAAAGGAAATAATGAGAATGTTGACTCATTGCGGAAAATGTAATCAATGTCGCCGAACAATATGTATTGAAATTGTTAAATGGGGTTGTATAAACTTCTGCCAAAAAGAGAATAAAATAGTTTAAAAAAGTTAAAATAAGGGAGAAAGATAGTGTGAATGACAGATAAGGGTAAAAAAAAGTCTAAGAATTATACTGTTCCCAAGCTGAAAAACATTTTTTTTTAAAAGAAACATTAATAAATATCATTAAATAAAGCATGTGCTGGGGAAGGGTCCAATTTATGAAGAGAATCACGCCTAAATGAATACCAGCAAAGTTTTTAATTAGATTATTTTTTATTTTGTTTTGCAGCTCTTTATTTTGAAGAAATCTAAGATTTCAAAATTTCAAGAATACAGTTGACTCCCATTTATCCTTTACCTAGATTCAGGAATTGTTACCTTGTGCCACATTTGCTCTATAGTATTTGTCCATGCATTCTCTCTCTGTGTCTGTCTCTGTCTCTCTGATCCTCTAAGAACAGGATTATTCATCCTCTTACATAGCCAAAGTGAAATGATTAAATTTAGGAAATTTAACATTGATAATACTGATAAAACCATGTAACTTTTTACCCTGTTAAATGTAATTTCTCTATCAGAGGGAAACTAACAATACTGATAATAAAAAGGTGGAGTCAGCCACACTTAAAGCTTTAAAGATTTCATTTTCCCTTTGTAATTTGTAATTAATCTGTGCATAGATATTTGAGACTGTATAAATACCCTCCTCTTAATTAAAAACCACCTAATGGTTTGAGAAACTATTGAGTCTTTCCAAAATTAATTATTACTTTGACAGTTGCAAAATAGTGATTTGCAATTTTACATCTATTGCTTATCATTCTAATCTAATCAGTACCCTTCCCATTTTAATTGTTGTGGTTAGGTGCCACTTCTGACTCATAGTGACCCTGTGTACAACAGAATGAAACACTGCCCTGTCCTGCACTATCATCACAATCATTGCTATGTTTGAGCCAGTTGTTGCAGCCTCTGTGTAAGTCCATCTCCTTGAAGGTCTTCCTCTTTTTCGATGACCCTCCACTTTACCAAGCATAATGTCCATCTCCGTGGACTGGTCACTCTTAATAACATGCCCAAAGTACATGAGATGAAGTCTGGCAATCCTCACTTCTAAGGAGTACTTCTTCTAAAACAGGTTTATTTGTACTTCTGGCGGTGTATGGTATATAGAACATTCTTCGCCAATACCATAATTCGAAGACACCAATTCTTCTTCAGTCTTCCTTATTCATTGTTTAGGTTTCACATGCATATGAGGCATTTGAAAATACCATGGCTTGGGTTGATTCTAATTAGTGCACCTTTTATTTCTTTTTCTATCCTAACTATCTATCATCTATCTATATATCTAATCTATCTATCTATCTATCATCTATCTATCTATCTATCTATCATCTATCTATCATCTGTCTATCTATGTAACTATCATCTATCTATCATCTATCTAATCTATCTATCATCTAATCTATCTATCTACCTACCTACATTCCTACCTACCTACCTATCTGTCTGTCATCTGTCACCTATGTCTAGCCATGCATGATTTTGATTCAAAGGTATATAATCCATTATGCCTACTAATTTTGATTTTCACATTTTCAAAGATTTGGCCAATTTTTCCAGCACTTTTGTAAAAAAGACTATACTTTCTATCATTGGACTGCTTTCATGCCTTTGTTAAAAAATAAAATCTGGAAGGCTTTATGCTAAATGAAATTAGTCAGTTGCAAAAGGACAAATATTGTATGAGACCACTATTATAAGAACTTGAAAAATAGTTTAAACATAGAAGAAAATATTCCTATGAGAGTGGGGAGCGAGGGAGGGAGAGGGGTTTTCACTAATTAGATAGTAGATAAGAACTATTATAGGTGAAGGAAAAGACAATACACAATACAGGAGAGGTCAGCACAACTGGACTAAACTAAAAGCAAAGAAGTTACCTGAATAAACGGAATGCTTTGAAGGCCAGCATAGCAGGGGCAGGGGTTTGGGGACCATGGTTTCAGGGAACATCTAAATCAATTGGCATAATAAAATCTATTAAGAAAACATTCTGCATCCCACTTTGGAGAGTGGCATCTGGGGTCTTAAGCACTACCAAGTGGCCATCTAAGATGCATCAATTGGTCTCAGCCCACTTGGAGCAAAGGAAAATGAAAAACACCAAAGACACAAGGTAATTATGACCCCAAGAGACAGAAGTCTCTGGTTTAGTCTATAAACCAGAGACTACATCAGCCTGAGACCAGAAGAACTAGATGGTGCTCAGCCTCAACCGATGAGTGCCCCGACAGGAAAGACAACGGAGAACCCCTGAGGGAGCAGGAGAGCAGCGGGATGTAGACCTCGAATTCTCGTAAAAATATGTCTTAACGATCTGACTTAGACTGGAAGGACCCTGGTGGTCATGGTCCCCAGACCTTCTATTAGCCCAAGACAGGAACCATTCCCAAAGCCAACTCTTCAGACAGGGATTGGACTGGACTATGGGATAGAAAATGATACTGGTGAAGAGTGAGCTTCTTGGATCAAGTAGACACCTGAGACTATGTGGGCAGCTCCTGTCTGGAGAGGAGATGAGAGGGCAGAGGGGGTCAGAAGCTGACCAAATGGACATGAAAATGGAGAGTGGAGGGAAGGAGTGTGTTGTCTCATTAAAAAGAAAATTAAAATTAAAAAAAAATCAAATGTACCTGTAAGTATGTGTCCATTTGTTAGCTCTCCGTTCTATTATTTTGATCTATTTGTTGATGCTTGTGCCAGTAAAGCAATTATTCAATCACCATGTATTACAGTAGATGTTGAAATCATGTAGGATAAGCGTTCCAGCTTCATTCTTCTTTGTCATGTTTGCCTTAGATATACTAGACCCTTAGCAGCTCCGTATGAATTTTAAAATGAGGCTTGCTGGATTTTTTTTAGATTACATGGAACGTATAGATCAGTTTGGGGGGAAATTGACATCTTAACAATACGTAATCCTCTATTCCATTAATACAACATATTTTTCCATTTTATTGGGGCTTTTTCATATATTTTAGCAGCGTATTATATACAACTTTTTGTCAAACTTTTTCCCTATGGGGGAAAAAATCTAAAATCTCAGTTCATTTCTTTTAACTGAGCTACTTGGAGTTTTCTCTACACATACATGTTTCAGGATTCAACGTGGGATGTGAGTGGACTTTATGTACAGATTTGGGGGCTCCCCTTCACTAGCTATCTCCTTCCCAGGACTCCCTCTTGACTCCAGAGGGAATGTGGTTGCCCCAAACTCTATCTTCCAGGGCCTAATGCCAGAAAGACAGTGGGTTTTCTGTTGGAGTTTGAGCTAACTGTGTAGCACAGACTATGGCCTGCCCTCAGACTAAAAGTTGTAAAATTCCAGAAACTCACCCTGTTTTTCTTCCTTCTTCCATGTACCAATTTACCTCTGGATGCTCACTCCACAGTGTCTGCATGCAATTGTTTGTATTTTATCTAGAGTTTACAGCTAGTGCCGGCAAGAGACTCTAAACAACAAAAAAACCAAACGTGTTGCCCTCACGTCCCTTCTGATATCAGTTTAATTGGCCATACAACTTGAATTTTGTTTTTTAGTTATGACCCTATAAACAAACAGCATAAAAATATGACAGATTATATAACTAGAAAGAAAAAGTTAGGTGAACTCAGACTTGTCTTCTGCAAAACAGAAATGAAAGAACAGCATGGATTTTTTTACAGAATTTTTGGACAAGAATATATACACCTAAAACTTATATCCAGTCAACGTGCTGCATGGCAGCAGCAATATCCTTGGATATACATGGACTTTGAAATATGCCCTCCACTGACACAGGAAGAAAATCACTAGCATCTTCCTACTCAAACTGTGTTCAAGGACTAGCAACATTAACGTCACCTTGTACAGTTGTTAGACCTGAAGAAGCTCAGGCCCTACCCTAGACTTAATGAATTAGAATTTCAGTCTTAGAAAGATCTCCATATAATTCACATGCACACTGAATTTGAGGAGCAGTACTCTAGCTGGATGAGAATAAATATTCTAAAATGTGAATGTCTCTTTTTAAACCTTACTGTGTATTCACTCTATTTAGGAGGAGCCCTGGTACTGCAATCGTTAAAGGGCTTGGCTGCTAACCAAAAGATTGGCAGTTAGAGCCCACCCACTGCTCCACTGGAGAAAGATGTGGCAGTCTGCTTCTGTAAAGATTACAGCCTTGAAAACCCTGTGGGGCAGTTCTACTCTGTCCTATAGGGTCTTTATAAGTCAGAATCTACTTGATGGCAACTGGTTGCTTTTTGGTTTTATTTACCCCATTTAGGAGCTAAATCAACAAAAGGATCCAAAATGCAAAGACTATGCACAAAGAATTTCCTTGATACAATATTTATCATAAAAATTGAGAAAAACAAGTCCATCATTGGCATATTGTTGTTAGTTGTTGTTGTTGTTAGGTGCCATCAAGTCAGTTCCGACTCATAGCTATCCTATGCACAACAGAACGAAACACTACCTGGTCCTGCACCATCCTTACAATCGTTGTTATTCTTGAGCTTATTGTTGCAGCCACTGTGTCAATCCACCTCGTTGAGGGTCTTCCTCTTTTCCACTGACCCTGTACTCTGCCAAGCATGATGTCCTTCTCCATTGTAATTATACTTGTGAGGTCTGTAACGACATGGTAAAATATTTGTTGAACTTTAAAGTGTGAATAGAAGAGTATATACAATAACACTTCAACCCCACAAACAAATAATTATCACAGAAAAGAGACTGGGTGAAAATATTGGCTGGCACTGGTTAGTAGTATTTTTCTCTCATTTCTTTATATGTTCCTATACTTTCTAATTAATGGTCATTTTGGAATAAGAGAAAATACATTATGAATAAGTGAGGGAATTTTATGTATGGAGAATTGTTGAGGGCAATTATTGTGAATATGTAGCATTAAGCCATTTATTTCATGTCTTTCGTTCTGCTTAGATGCTACTTTTCTCATTTCCAGCCCAAGGAGATAATACCTATACAAGTAGCATAATGTTTCACAAAATAAACTATGAAAGCTAGTGACTAAAGCATTCCACGTATTTTTCAATTGCGTTGTGATAGAGGGTTAATTCCTTAATCACTCTGTGTGGCTTTTCTCATGTCTGGGTAATAATAAAGTGTGATGTGTACAACAGAAGCATGTTACAAAAATTAATGAGCCTAGGACTCATGAAACCCTTAAAGCTTGAAAGAAGAAATGAATCATTTAAACAAATGCAGCAAAACTGTGGCATAAGTCCCAGTATTGCAGAAACTGTCCTTTTTAAATTATACATTTTTTTTTTGAATCTCTTAAAAGCAAGCATAAGTTTGTTATACCACAGGGAATGTCCCAATGGCACATTTGTTATCGCTGCAAGTTTATTACCACAGATAGATATCAAGGATTATATTTATAAGATTTGTGGCTTATGCTCAGTTTTCTAACTCTATGCTCTAACTACATATTGTTGCTAATTTTTATTATGTTCACAAAAGACTGCCTAAGTCTTTCCTCTAGTCTTCTACTCTCTTCTTCCTGAGTCTCTGACATCAATTATAGCCTACCCCACTGCCAATTAAAATTATTGCTTGTTGCTATTCAAGTACCAATGATCTAATTGCCATCAGTTTGCCATCCCAATCACCTGGCCATACCCTTGCCTTTAGGTACCTCATCTCACTAGCAGCTATGAAGTTGGCAGGAAGGGGGTGTTTTACAGGAATTTTCTGAATATAAATGGGAAAGGATGAATGACTGTTACTGGTTCGTATGCTGTGCCTAACCCCGATTGTTTAATAGTTCTCTTCCAGTCGTTAAACAATTTCACAGTATAACCAAAACTCTACAGCATTTTATCTGGAGATGCTTTATGGTATGTTTTATGCATATTAACTGTGTAAGTGGCAAACCCCTTTCCAAGAGAGGCCACGTTGCTTAGTGTTTAAGAGAGCCAACTTTGGTAACAGGCCATCCTGGGTTGCATTTGACACTTTCACTTACTGGTTGTGTGACCTAAGAAAAACTAAGTTAGCCTCTCCATGCCTCTGTTTCTTCATTCTTTCTGTTCTTCCAAAATGCCACAATCTTTTATTTCCCAGGGCTTTTCAATTTGCTGTTCTCACCAGGACTCCTTCCTTCTCATTACTCAGATCTCTGCTCAATGTCTCCTCCTCAGAGGGGTCTTTTCCAAGGTTAACCTCAAATGTAGCTTCTCTTCTCACCCCACTCCATCCTCATCATGCTCTATTTGATTATCATGTTTTCTTTTCCTTGGAGAGACCTGGAAATCTATGTTAACATGATAAGAGACACTTAACAGTATCTCATAGTATCTTATGAATTTGTTTATTTTCTTCCCTTACCACTTACTTCTGATATAAACTCATGAGAGCTCAGAACTTGTATATATATATTTTTTTACTCTCATAGTCCTTCCTCCATTACACTGAACATTATCAGAGATATATAGATGCCCAAAATTCATTTCAATCAAAAATAAAAATACAAAAATGTCAGTAAACACACATACAAATGCATCTGGAAAATATATGTGTGTATATACATATATATATTTTTTTTCCTGATGAAAGATGAGGAAACTGAGGCCCTGAAAGGGTTATGACCTGCCGAGGACACACATTATTAGTGAATGGTTCGGGGTTATACCCAGAATACCTAAATCACAGACTTGCACTCTTTCCATTATGATTTGGCATGAGTCTTATACTTGTGTGTATATCTGATTTGTTTATTCACTTATCAATGATTCATTTATTAAATATTCACTAAGGTGTCCCAGTGGTGCAGTGGTTAACAGCTCAGCTGATAACTGACAAGTGAGGGGTTGAAACCCAACCCAGCCTCTCCGTGGGAGAAAGATGTGGCAATCTGCTTTTGTAAAGATTACCTTAGAAACCCTATGAGACAGTTCTATTCTGTACTATAGGGTTGCTATGAGTTGGAATTGACTGGACGGCAACAGGTTTTTTTGTTCATTTGTTTGTTTTATGCACCAGGCACTGTGCTTGGCTTAGGGAAGAAGGTAGTCATCATCCTTCCTCTAAAAGTATTTCTAATCTTTTAGGGAGTGAAGTTTGCTTTTTTTTTAATCACATAAAATAATTTAATTAAAATGATGAAGAGGAAAGCAGCAGGAGATTTGAGGTTAGTAGCAGCCTGAGGTTAGTTTCTGAATCTACTTAACTCATAACACTTTTGACCAATACAAATAACCAGAACCTCCTCTTGGGACCCATAGGCAATCCCAACGCACGTGCTATGTAGCATTCTCAGGAAGGAGGTTGAGGTGCAGGGTGCCGTTTTTGTAGTGCCAGGGGAGGACTAGGTAGCTTAAAGCCTGGAGTAATTGATATTTTTAATGAAGAAACACCCATGCAGGTCTCTGTTGATTCATCGACTCCCACAGAGCCATAAGTTGCCGGGAGCAACAAGGCTCTTCTCCAATATGCAGCAAAATTTGTACAGTTCCAGTGCCACATAAGCTGTGGGAAAATTAGTTAATCTTTCCAAGTCCTTTAACATTTCCAAGCTGCTCTTGTACACATGGGAAACCTTTTTACTGCTTCCACTTGACCCTGGGGCCTTAGGAACTCTGTTAGAGGTCACAGGCCCATTGTCCCAGAGACAGCACAGAATGATTTCTGCCCTACTGCTCCAGTGGAAATCCTGGCGGCATAGTGGTTAAGTGCTACGGGTGCTAACCAAAAGGTCGGCAGTTCGAATCCAGCAGGTGCTCCTTGGAAACTCTGTGGAGCAGTTCTGCTCTGTCCTAAAGGGTTGCTATGAGTCAAAAACGACTTGTTAGCAGTGGGTGTTTTTTTTTTTTTCCTTTGGTTTTGAAGGAAATGCGGGATATGAATGCCACCACAGGATTTGCTTTGAGATTCCCTTGAATATTTCAAGTCTATCTGATGTTCCTGGTATCTCTTACCATCACCGCCAACCGAGAAGGCTGTGAGAAACTGGTGTACAGTGGCATTTCTCTGAGCACCTACAACTAAATGGTCTTTCCTTCTTTTCCTATTCTCCTCCTTTCCCAGCATCTGGGATATAGATAATTTTTTTAATGTGGGGCATGGAGGAAGGTGGGGGTTCTTACTGATAAGTTATTGCTTAAAAGCTTTATTCTATGCCTTCTGAAGATGGCACTGGTTTTTTTTCTTATTCCTTCTAGATATAGACAATCTTTGACTCTGCTGTTCACAGAATCTACTTGATCATCCCTCCTCTGGGTCATCTCTTCACACAGGCAGTGAATGTGGAACGCATTAGGTACCTTGATAGTGAAGAGCAAGTAAATCAAAAATTCTTAGGATTTTATGCTGATTTTCTTTATTCCAAACACATATGATTTGATGAACACAGGAAAAAAAAAATCTGATACTGCTAAGACTTTGTAGGGGAAAAGGTCATGGTGCTATAAACAAGTAAAGATGCTAGAAACAAAATGCAAAAACATTTTTTAATAGGAAAGACTTGGTATACCGTCTAGACAATATGTCTTAAAATAGCATGTAGTAAATAGTAATGTGGTTTTAGTGGAGGGGAGGGAAATAGAAAATAGACCAGGTGAATACATTAGGGAGCCAAGAAAAATATGATGAACATATGGGAATTGGGATAGCATAGCAAACATCTGATACTCAAAAAAGAAAGAAAAGAACGTGGTGAATGGATTTCTGAATAAATGATGCTGGAACAATTGATTATTTATATGGAAAAAGAAAAAAAATGTATCTCTATGTTACACCACACACATATATAAATTCTAGACAGATTAAAGGCCTAAATGTCAAAAGCAAAACTTTAAAACTCTCAAAAAAAAAAAAAAATTTACAAGTAAAAAAAAAAGAACAAACACGAAAAAGGTGAGAAATTTGACTGCATTAAAATTTAAAAAAAAAGATACCATAAATAGAGTAACAAGTATAAGCTCCATAATAGAGGAAATACTTGTAATGTAAATAACCAAACAGTAATTGATATAAAGAGTAAATAATGAACAAAACAATAAAAAGTAAAAGTGACCAACAGAAAAATGAGCAAAGAATATTTAATGCAGAAGTAAGCCAAATCATCCATCAACATATAAAAAGATACATATACTCAATAATTTTCAGAGGAAGTGAAACTAAAATTATAAATAGCTACTATGTCATGCCTCGCATTGCCAAAAACGATTGCCTATGCCAGCTGTGGAAACCCTGGTGGCGTAGTGGTTAAGTGCTATGGCTGCTAACCAGAAGGTCGGCAGTTCAAATCCTGCAGGTGCTCCTTGGAAACCCTGCAAGGCAGCTCTGTTCTGTCCTGTAGGGTCACTATGAGTCAGAATCGACTTGACAATGCATTTGTTTGTTTGTTTTTTGCTATGCCAGCTATTAGCAAGATGCAGGGAAGAAGGGAACTCTCATGCTTTGTTAATGGGAGTGCCAATGGATAGAGGTAACTTAGAGAATAATTGAAGTTAAAGTTGAAGATGTATTTACACTACAACCCAGAAAGTTTGTGTTTAGGTGTTTACCCTAAAGCAACTTGCATGAGAACATGAGAAGACATACAATGATGTTCACTTTAGCATTCTTTATAATAGCAAAATAATTCACACCAACTTTAAAAGTCTGCCACCAGATGGTAAGTTAATAAAATATAATTTAGTCATACCAAAAACCCAGTGCCCTCGAGTCGATTCCAACTCATAGCGACCCTATAGGACGGAATTTAGTCATACAAGTGAAAAATATATAGATATTAAAATAAATGAACAAAATCACATGAATTAATGTAGATGAAACTCAAAAAAACATGAGAAGAGGAAAATGCAAGTAGCAAAATAATGTGTTCACTATGATACCAGTTTTGTAAATTTTTTAAATATGTGAAATAATAGTGTATATTGATTATGGAATTGTACATATGTAGTAAAGTTGTCAGCTGCCGTCGAGTCCGCAGCCAACTCATGGCTACCCCATGCACAATGGGATCAGGCCATTGAGATTCTTAGGGTTTTCACAGGCTGATGTTTTGGATGTAGATTGTCAGGTCTTTCTTTCTAGTCCATTTTAGTCTT
Source organism: Elephas maximus indicus (assembly GCF_024166365.1). Lineage (NCBI taxonomy): Eukaryota > Metazoa > Chordata > Mammalia > Proboscidea > Elephantidae > Elephas > Elephas maximus. The sequence continues at coordinate 25,703,975 of NC_064838.1, forward strand.
GAAAAAAAAAAAGCTCTGTTAAAATCTGTTCATTAGACAGGACTATAAAACAAAAAATAATTCATGTAAGGAATGTGCTTCTTTGTTCAATTAGATACACGAGACCAAAAGGGCAGCTCCTGTCCAGAGGCAGGATGAGAAGTTAGGAAGGGACAGGAACTACTTGAATGGACACAGGGAATGCAGGGTGGAAAGGGGGAGTATGCTGTCACATTGTGGGGATTGCAACTAGGGTCACATAACAGTGTATACATTTTTGTATGAGAAATTAACTAGAGCTATAAACTTTCACCTAACGCACAATTGAAAAACAAAAAAAAAACTTGTCAAGTTGATTCTAGCTCATAGAGACCCTACAGGACAGAGTAGAACTGCCCCAAGGAGTTTTCAAGGCTGTAAGTCTTTACAGAAGCAGACTGCCATGTCTTTCTCCCACAGAGCTGCTGGTGGGTTCAAACCACCAAGCTTTTAGTTAGCGCTTAAGCACTGTGCCACTGGGTTCCTTTCCACTTCTTCAACAGACATCGATTCAGTGTCAGAACTTTAGATGTGACCATGTAGAAACTGATGAAATATTGTGTGTAGTGTGTATATTACAAAAAAAAAAATCTGTTCAGCATTATAGCAACACACAAGCCTCCACTGACAGACAGGCGGTGGCTGCACATGAGGTACATTGGCAGAGAATCAAACCTGGGTCTCCTGCATGGAAGGTGAGAACCCTGCCGCCGAACCGCTGCTGCCTCCATAGTGTTAAAGTTACTAGAGCGTACATGGGGGTGATACACAGCAAGCATCACAGGTCCAGAATTCTAAGGTCTCTGCCAACTCTCATTCCCCACAAACACATCCTTTCTGAGAAGGTCCAGAGAGAAAGATTTTGGGAGGTGGAGGGGATAAGAAGGAGGAGCTACAGGCCTAAACATATCTGTTAATTTAAACAACAACAAAAAAAAAACTAGAAGGATATACCTAATATGATTTCTTAAAATGGGAAGGAATCTGTGAGTGGAAAGAAGAAATTATTTTTATTTTCTACCCTCTACAAATTTTCAATTGTTACAACTAGCTTATATTTTTTTATAGTTTAAAAATAATATGATTACAATTATGATAAGTATTATTAAGGTCTGAGCATCAAAATAAGAATAAGGAGTCTATTTTCTAAGAAGACCAGAAAGAAGTCAGCACGGCCAGATCCTGTTGAACGAAACAAAGAATACGATTGGACAACTAATAAGCACATAGATGATAAAACAAACAAACCTGTTGCCGTCGAGTCAATTCCGACTCATAGCAACTCTGTAGGATAGAGTAGAACTCCCCCATAGGGTTTCCAAGGAGCAGCTGGTGAGTTCCAGCTGCTGATCTTTTGGTTAGCTCTTAATCACTGTGCCATACAGAGAATAGCATGAGCAAACCATAGGTTCACATTTAATCACTGTGCCATACAGATGATAGCATGAGCAAACCATAGGTTCACATTTCACAGAAGACTGATTTGTCACCTTATACATGGTCAAAAAGAATGAAGAGCCTTTAAGCAGAATGTTTGTTTGACAAGAATTGCAGTTTAGAAATTTCTAGAAGGTAAGGAGGGTAGAGGTAAGTTAATGGAGCCATCTTTTATGTCTTACCAAGCAACTTGAAATAGGTCCATTGGGACTGTGGGATGGGACTCCAGTCACACTGCAAACCTAGATTGCCTTGCCCTCCAGAATTCTTCCTAAATGACTTGTTCACTGGGGAAAAGAGTAGACAAAATTTCGATTCCCAGCCCTGTAGTGATGATGCTGGGCCTCCCACTGAGTCAATGTGAGATGAAAACTTTGAGAAGGAAATATGTTAACATCAATTAAGCTGTAAAGTAGTCAAACTACCTGATAATGTGTGTGAGCATGTTTAATACATTCCATCTTAATGAAGTAATCTTGGTTAATGCATTAATTACTCCTTTTAACGCTTGCATTGTGATGATAACAAAATCCCCCATAAAAGTGCTTCACCTTGGTCCATGTAGGCTGTTTCTCTGATAAAAGCAGAGATAATAAAGACACTTCTCGGATGATCAAAAAATACGCAACACTATTTAACTTTAATTCAAATTATTATTTTTCAAGGTCTTTTCACTAGTTTGGATTAGTCACTGAAGATGCATTTTAGGGTTGTCAGTCAACGTGTGTCCACTACTGTTCGCCTGCCCAGTATCACCCTCTCTTCTTCCATGCCAACAAAACCCAATTATATTCAGTTCTTTTTCTCTAACAGGCTTAATGCATGGGCTTCAGCACAGCTGATACCCTCACCCCACCTCCCTTCTCAGCTCCATGGGCAAGCCTGTTTTGTCTAAGGATGGGCTAATTATTTGTCTGTAGACACTTAGCCTCATGGTCATTCTTCTATACTCACCGAAAGAGGGATAACCTAGCCCAGTGCTGTCACCTGCAAATGACATTTCTCACGCTGTCATGTCAGCTGGGTATTGCCAGTAAGAGGCACTGGATAAGAAATAAAAAGGAGTAGGAAGAGAGAAATCTATTTTCTTCTTGCTTCCAGCTCTGGCACAGACATCAGCAGCTGTAGGCACCTGCTGGTGACTATGGGTTTTAGCAAGGTGAGTGAAACAGTTTTCTTCTATTTCTTATTTGGAGGCAGAGTAGCAGTTTCATCAGGTGCAGCACCAGTAAGTGGCCTCTCCATGACACCACTTTCCTCTTTTGCTCTCCAAGATGTGTAGATGTTAGTGGCTTCTTGCAGTATTGGTCTCTAGGTAACTTCTTTGACCCCATTGATCATTCTGCTCTTGTAGTACCTTTGTGTCAGTTCCCTGTATTTTTCTTTCCTTCCAGGGTACTGACTGATTCTAACAGGAATCCCATCCCACTCCCAGTGATCAGTTCACGTGTGAGCATATTATGCAATTTGAGTCAATGAGAATGCAGGAAAGATTTGATAGTGATGTCTGTGATATTTTTCTGTTTTCTGAAACAGTTTCCAATAGCTTCTTTCTCTAATTCTTTCTCTAAACACTAATGTGTTCAATTCCCATAGCCATTTCACTATTCTTTTGAGGACCAAGTCAACACACAAGGAGTCAAAAGAAGTGTAGAGGAATGATGCCTCGATGAGTGGCTGTTGTCATCCTGATATGCACCCTAATTCTGGACTTTCAACTGTGGGAAGCTATAAATGCCCTATTGTTTAGGTCAATATGAGATGGAGTTTCTGTTACTTCCCACAGGTAGATACAGCCATTCTCTGTTAGATGCAGTGCCAAAGAAGAAATTCCTAGATCTGGATGATTCCACGGATTGATATGTTGAGTTACTCTGCAAGTCTTGTGGCCAAGGGCACAAGAATTTTCTGTGTGTTTCCCTTGAGGAATTTAGGGCCTATAGTGTCTTTGCAGGCTTCTGTAGGAGTTCAGTTGACTTCTAAATGTCTTCTTTATAGAATATACCTTGAAGAAACCTAATTGACTTTGTATGAATACTCAGGATATTAGATGCCAAAAAAATCCATCTTTAATGTAAAGATACTACATTTGGTGCATGATGGGGCAACATTTCCTTCCGTATATATAAGGTCACTATGAGTCCGAGCCTACTCAATGACATCTAACAACAATAATGTAAAGATTGCTCTAGAATGTCACACTAAGTGGCTCAGGACAAACAACAGATACTTAGTAGCCATAAACCAAAACCCGCTGCTGTCAAGTTGATTCCGACTCATAGCAACACCATAGGACAGAGCAGAACTGTCCCATAGGATTTCCAAGGAATGACTGGTGGATTTGAATTGCCCACTTTTCGGTTAGCAGGCAATCTTTTAACCACTGTACCACCAGGGCTCCTTAGTAGCCATAAACCAAAATCCAAACCCATTGCCATTGAGTCGATAATGACTCATAGGGACCTTAGCACCTAAGAAATCTGGGCACAAGCTTTATTTTTTGTCCTGTCCTGGGGGATTCTGTGGGCATTTTAAATCCAGATTATTCTACTTCTCATTCTGAAATCCTTATCACATTAATGGCTCCACTTTTTTCCAATGTATTATGTAAATTCCAAGGCCAATTTTCTAGTCTGTCCCTCTCTCTGAAGCATCTCCTTTTTAACGCTCTTGGTTTCACTTTCTAAATTTCCTTCCATTCAGTCACCTCCACCCCAACCATCAGCTTTGTGCTGGCCAACTTCATCTCACTCTGGAACTAACCTCTTTCCTCACTCACTTCTGGCTTAATGATTATTTATCTATCAATACAGCTCATATATTCACCCCATCCCCTGTGCCATTGCTTCAAAGTCAGAGTTATAATCTGACTCCAATTTACCTTTCCGCTTTTAGCTTCGTTTTCTCTGCTTTCTCTACCAGTTGTAAGTCTTACACGCTATGTTTCACAGGGGAAATACTCAACTTTTCCACAAACAACACATTCTTATTCATACTTCTGGGTCATAGCTAATCCTCTCTCTTTCTCTTTTTTTTCTTGCAGAGTTCTTTCACTTTTCTCCACCCAATTAAATCTTCCAAACACATTTATTGATAACATTCTATGTGCTGAATGCCAGCCAACACATCGGGCATTCGAATGATACCCCCCCACATGTAACCCCATAAGAATAGGTTAATGTACACAATTAAATAAAATACAGTACCCTAAGTAATTGAATAGAATTGTATTTGAATCTTTATGTGAGCATGGATGAAAGAGTAATTTGTCTTTCAAAATTAAATTTAAATACTACCACAGTCTTTCAACTATCTAGTCCAAATCTTAGACAATTAATCACTCCCATTCCTATATTCCCATAGCATTATACGAACATTTATAGCATTTGCCCCACTATGCTATTGTTTTTAGGAGTAAATACTATTCTCTAAGCACCAGTTTCCTCATCTGAAAACGGCAATAATCGTAGTATATACCTGATAGAGGTGTTGTGAAAATGAAATAAAATTATCCATGTAAAGTGCTTTACATAACATCTAGCGTATTATAAAATGTTCAGTACATCTCAGATAGTATTATCTATTCCTCTATATTATAAGTGGAGTCCCTGGGTGGCACAAATAGTTAAGTGATTCACTACTAGACAAAAGGTTGGCAGCTCAAACCCACCCAAAGGCATCTCCAAAGACAGGCCTGGTGATCTGCTTCTGAAAGGTCACAGCCTTGAAAACCCCGTAGAGCAGTTCTACTCTGACACAAAATGCTGCCATGAGTCAGAATCTACTTGATGGCAACTAACAACTACTCTGCAAACTCCTTAAAGTTAGGGAGTATATCACACTCACGATGTATTCCTTATCCTTACCCTGAAAGAGCCCTGGTGGGGCAATGGTTAAGCACTCTGCTGCTAACTGAAGAGTTGAACATTTGAATCCACCCCATGGCCCTGAGGGAGAAAGACCTGGCAATCTGCTTCTGTAAAAATTAAAAAAACAACAAACCCATTGTCATCGAGTCAATTCCAAATTGTAGCAACCCTATAGGACATAGTAGAACTGCCCCATAGGGTTTCCAAGGTTGTAATCTTTATGGAAGCAGACTGCCACATCTTTCTCCCTGCAGAGCGGCTGGTGGGTTTAAACAACTGACCTTTCAGTTAGCAGTTGAGAGCTTAACCACTGTCCCACCAGGGCTCCCCCAGTAAAGATTAGAGCCTAGAAAACCCTATGCGGCAGTTATACTCTGTCTCATGGAGTTGCTATGAGCCAGAATCAACTTGATGGCACCTAACGACAACATCCATACCCTGATGCCCAATGGTGTAGGTTAAGCGAAAGAATAGAAGAACGAATGAATGAATGGTTTTATACTGTACACAAGGCATGCTTTTTTTGGGGGGAGGGAAATTTTTATTATGGTGGAAGTAAACAAGCCAAAGAATCATCATTTCAACAATTTCAACAAGTACAATTCAGTAACATTGTCTACATTCTTCAGGTTTTGCTACCCTTTCTGCTATCCTTTTCCAAACTATTCCACCACCATTATCTTAAGCGTCCTAAACTTCCCATCCAAACTTTCTAGTTGCTGTTGTCAATTTGATCTCACATATATAATTCTTTAAAAGAGCACAATGCTAAAAGCATTCAGACTTAACTAACAAAGATAAGCTATGTTTTGGTCCTAAGAAGACTTTAAGGAATAGTTTTGTACTAAAGTTTAAATATTATCTCAGGGCAATAGTTTTGGTGGTTCATCCAGCCTCCATAGCTCCAGAAGGAACAGAGCAAGCTTTTTAAACTGGCTTAGCTACAATGTTCTGTGTCTGAACTATCGACATGTTATTTTAGTACGAAGGCTTTTTTCCCATTAATCAGCTCTTACAGTAGGAAATGACTCTGACTTCGGGGACTATTTGAGGGGGAGAATGTTAACAGACCTTCCAGCAACTGCAGTTTCCTGTTGCTCACTGATGGATCAGGAGCTAATTCCCAAACTATTTTCAAGCCAACCTGCTAAGTACATAATATTTACTCAAGCGACACTAAGCCATTTGGCGTGATTTCAACAGGAAAAAAAAAAAAAAACTTTGAGGAAGAAAGGGTGGTATGAATAGGGTTTGTTCATAATTGTATGGGCAATACTTTGTTCATCTCCTGATAGAGAGGCTAGGAAAGAGTTCTTTAGAACAGACTCTATTTAATATTTTGCTTATTCTTTCCACCTTCCTCATTTCCAATCTGAATGACAGTATAATCAGAGAAAACTAATGTATAATCTCAGTGGAGAAGGGGCAGAGGCGATTAAGCCCTATAGATAAAGCAAGTGAATTATAGCTCATGCAAGAAAAAAAGTTCAGGCTATAAGGCAATGACCACTTATTTTAATAAGCCAGTAGAAGTTTTCATCAGTGACAAATGCTTACTTAGGTTTATTTTCTGAATCCATTTTTCTGCCTGCATGTAGGAGAAATATTGAGAAATGAAATTCTTCTGTTTATAATGGCTTCCAGGGAGGATACCATCTTTTAAAGTCCATCCCCCTAGTTGGCAGAAAGCTTTTCACTTCTCTTAAAAAAAAAAAAAAAAATTCTTTTTTTTCTTCTTAGGCACCTGTATAATACAGAAGTTCTCTTCCACGGTGTGAGAACAGAGAAAGAGTTTTAAATTATAGCTTTCTAAGTTTCCAAAGTGCCCTTAGAGAACTGGTGCCAAAGGAGGCTAAATCCTTAGCTGTGTTTGCTTCTGGTCCATGCTGTATTAATTTCACTGGCGCAGGTAAATTTTACAGCCAAAAAAACCCCATGGAGCAGTTCTACTCTGTAACACATGGGCTCACCATGAGTTGAAATTAACTGGACAGCACCGAACAACTGCAAATAACCAGTGAAAGGGCACTTGTCCAAGATGGCCATTGCAACGAAATGCAGAGAGCAAGTGTGGGGCACTGTAAGTGGGAGGTGAAGTGAATTGGCCCCACTCCACTGAAATGGCACTGCATACAAAAGAGCTCAAGAGCAGGTTGTGTGAGGGGTCATGGGGAGGATTATGTTACGTATTTACTCCAATTACATAATAAAAAACTAAATCCGTTGCTGTCGAGTTGATTTCGACTCATGGGTACCCCTCTGTGTGTGGGTTTTCAGTGGCTCATTTTTCAGAAGTAGATCACTAGGCCTTTCTTCTGAGGTGTCTCTGAATGGACTCAAATCTCCAACATTTTGCTTAGAAGCCAAGTGTATTAACCATTTATGCCACCCAAAAAGTCCTCCCAACTCCTCCCAATTACACAAAACTCCTCCCAATTACAATATATGTTTATGACAAGCCAGTATACATGATGCTTAAGGCTCTCAACCCAGAACATGTCTAGTTAGAATCTTCACTCGATTACTTGATAGCTGCCTAATCATGGACACACTTCCTAATTTTTTAATTTGGTTAAATTTATTTTTTATTCTCATTCTACTCATAAATATTTTAAAATGTGTATCTGTAAGATAAGGACTCTTTAAAAATATCGCTACAATAGTGTTCTGAACTCAACCTAAAATATGTATTGTGTGTGTATGTATATGTATATACATACACACACCACTCTGTCTTCAGTAATTTCAAATACCTAGTGTTCAAATTTTCCCAATTGTCTCATAATTTCTTTTAACAACATGTTTATTTGAATCAGTATCCAAATAATGTCCCATTGGTTAATGTGTATTTAGCATCCCATTGAATCTGTGTATTTCTTCTTGTCAAAGAAAAAAGATTGCAAAGGACAGTGCTGAAACAGGCAAGGATGACTTTACTCAGAAAGGATTATTGCAAGGAGGAGGGGAAGGGAAGGACTGTGTGGGGCAATTGTAATGGGTAAACCCCAAAAACCAAACCCCCTGCACTCAAGTCCATTTTGACTTATGGTGACCCTATAGGACAGAGTAGAACTACTCCATAAGGTTTCCAAGGAACGAATGGGAGGTATGAACTACCGGCCATTCGGTTAGCAGCCAAATTCTTAACTACTACACCACAAGGACTCCTTGCGATGTGTAGAGGGGACTATTACAAGGGAGAGAGACAAGAACTAAGTCTGAATCCAACTCTGCCAAAGCAGGCTGCGGGAGGTGTTTAAGAACTGAAGGGAGCTAGTGGAGAAACACTGAAGTACTGAAGGACGTTAGGAGGAGATTAAGCAATAGCTGGGCATGTCCATCCCATGGGGTTATCTCCTGAGTTTACAGTTAAGGCCAGGTGGAACATGTCCCACGTGTAATCTGTGAGGGCCAGGGAAAGAGGAAAGTTAGATGCCTAGAGTCAAGGAAAAGCCTGCCTAAAGTTTAATCAAGCTGTTCTCTGGAACCCAAAAGGGTGGGGGTATTTCTTTAGTCAATGCTGTTTTCTAGGACCACGGGGCTCAAGGAAACTTTCAGCATTGTTACTGTCCATCTCTTTTTGCTTCCTTGTAATTTATTTGTTGAAGATCCTGATTGTTTGTCCTGAAGTGAAACGCAGTCCCTGGAACATAAAACAAAAAAAAAAATTTTTTTTTTTTTTTAGTGAGGAATTAATAAGTATTTGTAGCATAAAGTTTTCAGAAAAACTGCCCAAGTCTTTTCAGTCTTTCTACATGCTGAAGAGACAACGGCCACTCCTTCGTGCATAATTACCATCATGAGGTGCACAGATATCTTCTCTGTGTGCCATTTAAGCCTCTCAATGTCTCATATTTCAGCGACTAAAGCACTTTGGTTCCCTCCCCAAATGAAAACATTGTGAACAACTTAAAGGAACCAAATTTATCTGCCATTTCCTGGCTCCTAAAACACTTTACCAGTCCATCAGCCGATCCTTGGAAACCCTGTGGGGCAGTTCTACCCTGTCCTGTAAGGTCTCTATGAGTCAGAATTGACTCAATGGCAGTGAGGTAAGATAAGGTAAGGTAAGGTATCACACATATCAGACAAAAAACCAAACCAGTTGTGGTCCAGTCAACTCTAACTCATGGCGACCCCATGTGTGTCAGAGTAGAACCCGGGTCCATGGGGTTTGCGATGGCTGATTATTCAGAAGTAGATTGCCAGGTTTTCTTCCAAGATGCCTCTGGGTGGACTCAAACCTCCAACCTTTTGCTTAGCAACCGAGCTCTTAACTGTTTCTGCCACTTATTCTTGTTGATTAAACTCAACAGATTTTACTCCTTATGGACACATTCAAAGATTAAGGAGAAAATCCCTAAAACCTAGTGCCATCAAATAGATTCTGACTCATAGCGACCCTATAGGACAGAGTAGAACTGCCTCATTGAGTTTCCAAGGAGCGCCTGGTGGATTTGAACTGCTGACCCTGTAGTTAGCAGCCATAGCACTTAACCACTATGCCACCAGGGTTTCTGAAAAAGGCCATAGAAATAATTGTCAAAGTTAGCATCTTTCCTCACTTGAAGATTCTAATTTTCCATGGGCCCTATTCAATAAACAACTAATCATTGTCTGTTTGAATCACTGTGTGCTTTCAATTAAGAATGGATATAATTCCTTTCAGGGTGACCTGGTGGCACCCAATGGTTAGAGCATTTAGCTACTAACTGAAAGGTCAGCAGTTCAAACCCACCAGCCTCTCCACCAGAGAAAGATGTGGCAGTCTGCTTCCGTAAAGATTACAGCCTTGGAAACCCTACGAGGCAGGCTCAGTGGCAACTGGTTTGGTTTTGGTATGATTTCTTTCAGCCCCATGTGCATGTAGCAGCTTTCTAAAGCATTTTATTTAATTAACTCCAATTTTACCTTTTGCACAAAGGATAGTACTAGGGAAGGTAGAGGGAAATATATTCCCAGAGTGAACACCAGCATTGATGTCTAAGAGGAAAGAACTGAGCTAGTATTACAATTCTAAATTGGAGTTTTCTACAGGCCTGTGCAGGAGTAAAAACAAATTTGCGATCTGAGAAGAAAGACTATGATTTCATTTCTGATCAATAGCGAAGAGCCCTGCCAAAGAGTGGCTAAGGAGTCAAGTTACTGTTTTTAAACATATTCCTTCTCACCAGTCGCTGCTGATAGTGGGAGGCTGGTGCCAGAGACACAGTGGTGCAAAATAGGGCATATTTTAAAGTGACAGGGCAATTTTCCTTTGGCCTCCCTTATGCCAGCAGCCAGCTCCTGTCCCACTTAAAGTAGGATCAATTTAAAAACTCCAAATAACACTAACTTTCTCACCCAAGCTCCTGAGATATGTATTTATACCTCAATTAATATTTAGATTTCTGTAAAACTAAAGCTTCAAGGCACACACCTTCTATTTACTGTCGGCTGGCCTGAAGCGTAAAAATAGACATAAATTAACCTGCTATAAAAATAATAATAGCTTTCAAAAATTGGGCGGTGGTACAGAATCTAGGAAGTAAAAGGAAAAAATAATGTAGGTGCCTGTGCTGCTTAAAGATGGCTGGCACAAAATAAATTGGGATTCAGCCTAGAAAAGCAAATCCTAATGGACTTGAAAAAGAAGAATCTAGAAAAAACATGTATTTAGTGGTAGCAGGGTAACTGAAAAGGGGTTGAGCTAAGTACCCCTTTGGATATTAATGGAGCTATGAACCATTTATCAGTCTTCTGTTTCTCCTCTCAAGTATCTCTCTCTTCTGCTTCTTGCTCCTGATTTCCAGGATTAAATTTTAGCCTAAGTTGTGGAAACATTCACAGTCATATTGAACACATAAGGGTTAACTCATCACCTACCAATTCCTAAAATGACATTGTTGATACAAAATGCAAAATGAATACAATTAAACTCTTGTTGATCTAAACTAGTTGTGGAATAGATAGCCTAATTAATAAATTTACCTCATTTATGCTTTATTTGAGGGCAGATTTTTTCCAGAATAAGAGTGCAACTTAAAAAATAAATAGTAAATAAACAACCTCTTGAAACTAAATTTTGTATCTCTGGTCATTTTTTTTTAAAAGTCATTTTACATAGAATCTATAGCATTTAGAGCAGTGGTCATAGCAGATGACGTCAGGGCATCCGCCTCTCTCTTGCATATCTTAGAGGTCAAGCCCAATGTTCCTATAGCCACTGAATGTTTTCTGCACCTCTCGGCTCAAGGGCACAGTCTTCCTCCAAAAGTCACTGTATGCCTTTGAGGCAGGACAGAAATGTCAAGGAACTAATGCCTCCAGGGGCCATCCTCAACCAGGGACAGATGGGTCATTGTTGGTAGCTGCCATCCACTTGGTCCCTGATTCGTGATGAGCTCATGCATAATAGACCAAAACTACAGCTTTCTCCTGTGGAACAGATGGTGGGTTCAAACTGCCGACCTTTTAGTCTGGATGTTCCTCTAAAACCTGTTCGGCATCATAGCAACACACAAGTCTCTACTGACAAATGGGTACTGGCTGTGCATGAAGTTCATTGGCCAGGAATCAAAGTTGGATCTCCCATATGGAAGGCAAGAATCTACTGCTGTACCACCACTGGCTGCAACAGACGAGAAAAAACAAAAACCCGTTGCCGTCCAGTCAGTTCTGACTCATAGTGACCCTATAGGACAGAGTAGAACTGTCCCATAGGGTTTCCAAGGAGCTGCTGGATGGATTTGAACTGCCAACCTTTTGGTTAGCAGCTGAGCAATAGATAAAAAGTGGTGGAAAAATAGCCTAGTTTCTTTACCCCTCGGTAGAACAATTCTTTGGTGTGTTCTACAATATCAGAGGGCCTCCGGTGTGATAGAGCTAGAGTTGTCTACAATGTGTGTGCCCTTATAGCCTTCATCTCCTTTCCTCCTCTCTTCTCTACTCCCTTACTGTGCTCTTGGTACTACCTCTGGGCTGGCCAGCATCCAAATCCTTGTCTCGAGGTCTCCTTTGGGACAACTCAAAAGCTGGACAATGGATCTTAGCCATTTTAATCAACTCCCATCAGAAATGGTAACTCGCTATAGCTAAAATAGAGTTTTTCCAGTTTCATTCAAATACCATCCTCATAATTTTGCCATACCAACATTAGCATCTGTATTATTATTTGCTCAATAACTTTTCTAAGTCAGTTTAAAATTGATTCACTTTTTTATTTAGTCTCAAATGTGGCAAAATTATGCATTAAATCACATAGTGATGTGATAGCAATACATTTCCCTAGTACATATTTAAAATTGCACATATTAATTTTCTAAATGTTTGCTCATGTATTATCTAAAATGTTGTTTATTGCCAAGCTTTGCAAAACACTGGGTTACAGTATAAATAAAAAATATGCATGCTTTCTCTGTCACTGCCCCAGGCAACGCAGTTGACAATGGTTAAACTAAAAATCTATGAGTGTTAGAGAATTCCACATTTCTTGTCACATAGTTTTGCCTGGATTGAAAGTGTCCGTTTTGAGTTACGTGCTCCTTCTGCCTGGCAGGAACCCATTCTGACAGATATACTTCACATTAACATCTAACACAATGGCACTAAAAGGAAGAAATACACAGGGTGATAATAGCAGTAATTGGTACTCATTTTATGTCAATGGCATATTCCTTGAGAATATATAACATAGTGAAAGAGAGAGAATGCAGGTATTTTGGGTCCATAGTCAAGGGACAAATTTTCTCCTGCCGTTGTCCAGCAAAAGGCTTTTCATTTTTTCTTTTCCTGGAGGGAGAGTTTTGTGTTCCTCTAAACACAGCTCAGTATTTGAAGCTCATAAAATCATATACACATTTTTAACTTTATTTTATTTTTGTTATTGCTGAGAATATACACAGCAGAACAGACACCAACTCAACAACTTGCATGTTTACGATTCAGTGATGTTGATTACATCCTTCAAGTTGTGCAACTATACTTACCCTCCTTTTCCTAGTTGTTTCTCCCCTATTTATAGAAACTCACTGTCCCCTAAGCTTCCTATCTAATCTTTTGAGTTGCTTTTGTCACTTTGATCCCATATAGATGGATCTTAAAAGAGCACAATGCTCAAGAAGACAATTCTTTACTAATTAAGCTAAATTATTTTTTGGTATAAAATCACTCTTTAAAAGAAAAACAAGTGCTTGCTTCAGCAGCACATATACTAAAATTGGAATGATACAGAGATTACCATGGCCGCTGAGCAAGGATGACACAACAAATTCATGAAGCTTTCCATATTTTTATGAGAAACTAATTTGCTTTGTAAACCTTCATCTAAAGCACAATAATAATAATAAAAAAAGACAAAACGCAATCAAAAAATAGGCAAAGGACATAAGTAGACACTTCTCCAAAGAAGATATAGAAATGTTCGATAAAAAAAATGTTCAACATCGTTAGTCATTAATAAAATCAAAACCAAACCAGTTGCTATCAAGTCGACTAAAATTCATGGAGACTCCATGTGCTTCAGAGTAGAACTGAGCTCCACAGAGTTTTTAATGACTGGGCAACGGATTTAGTTTTTGGTTTTTTGGGTGACCTTTCAGAAATAGATTACCATGCCTTTCTTCAGAGGCAGCTCTGGTGGATTTGAACCACCAACCTTTTGATTATTAGCCAAGCTCTTAACTGTTTGCACCACCTAGGACTCCTCATTAGTCACTGTTGTTTTTGTTATTAGTTGCCATCCAGTCGATTCCAAGAAGTAAATCAAAACTGCAATGAAAAATTAACTCACACCCACTATGGTGGCTATTGGAGCCCTGGTGGCACACTGGTTAAGATCTTGGCTTCTAACCAAAAGGTTGGCAGTTTGAATCCCACCTGATCCTGGAAGCCCTACAGGACAATTCTACTCTTACTCTGACCTACAGGGTCGCTATGAGTAAGAATTGATTCAATGGTAACATTTTTTTTTTTTTTAATAATGGCTATTATTAAAAAATCTGAAATAACAAGTGTTGGTGGAAATGTGGAGAAACTGGAACCCTCATGCACTGCTGGTGGGAATGTAAAATGGTGCAGCCAATGCGGAAAACACTTTGGCTGTTTTGTTAAAAGTTAAATATAGAATTACTATTAAAAAAAAAGAGCCCAGCAATTCCACTCCTAAAACAAAAACCCAGTGCCGTCGATTCTGACTCATAGAGACTTGAAAACAGGGACTCAAACAGGTATTTGTACAACAGTGTTCGCTGCAGTGTTATTCACAATGGCCAAAAGTTGGAATCAACCCAAGTGTCCATCAACAGGGAATAGATAAACAAATGGTAGCCCATATAAACATTGCTGTGAAGTCGATTCCAACTCATAGCAACCCTATGGGACAGAGTAGAGCTGCCCCATAGGATTTCCAAGGAGCCGCTAGTGGATTTTAACTGCCGGCTTTTTGGTTAGCAACTAAGCTCTTGTTATTCCACCATAAAAAGAATAAAGTTCTGATGCATGATATGACATGGATGAACTTTGAAAACATTACACTGAGTGAAATCAGTCAGACACAAAAGGACAACTATTGTATGAAACATTTATATGAAGTATCTAGAAAAGGCAAATTGATGGAGACGGAAAGTAGATTAGAGGTTACAAAGGGCTGGAGGAAGGAGGGAAGGGGGAGTTATTTCTTTAATCGGTACAGAGTTTCTGTTTGGAATGATGAAAATTTTTGAAAATACATGGTGATGATAGTTGCACAACACTGTGAATGTAATTAACGCCAATGAATTGTACACTCAAAAATGTTTAGATTTGCAAGTTTTATGTTTTTATCGCAATAAAATAATACTTTTAAAAAAAGGAAAATAAAGGAATCAGTATTACATATTATTTTAAAGAGGTAAACCAAATTTCTTTTAAGGGGCAATATTTGTTTGTCAGGGATTTGATTGTTATAACTAATTTATAAACCACATGCTGCTTGTTAACCAACAAATCCAGTTTATGACAGGCCCTATTGCTCTATCTCTGGAGACACAGTGTGCACACGCACACGTGCCGGCGAGAGAGAGAGCTGGTGGGAGGGTCAGACAGCATCCACGGAAGTCACCGTGTGTGCAGACCCAGAGAGATACGTGCAGACAAGATGTGAAATTGTGTAGATTATGAATATCTCTTCTTGATTAAATGGGATAGAAATGCATTTTCTCTTTCATATTGGAAGCAGCTTAACATTTAAAAACTAATCTTTTCTGAGGTAAAGTTCATTAACACACTGATTATTCATTTGGCTTTTATGATGATATTGCTGCTTAATCACCAGAACATTGCTTCCTGTGCTAGGTGGGAAGCAGCAGGAAACATTTGAAGAGCAAGTCTTGCAGCTAATGTGATGAAAGAGAAGGAATGGAATTCTCACTGCTCTTCATTTCGAAAGTACAGCACATTCCTGCTCAGAAGTATAAAACCTCTTGTCCAATAACATGAGCTTTAAACCCTACATTAAATGCAGGATAAAGTTATATAACCCTGAAGACTTAATCGTTGCCTCAGGTCTGCTGTTTCTCTCTGAGTTACACAGCAAGTTTCTCAGGGAGGACATTTCCATTATGAACCGAGATTTGAGAAAGTTTAATCTTGGTGGTTGTAGATACCATGGTAAGGAATTTGAGATCTCGTTTGTGTAGCTCAGTAAACAAAGACATGGAGAAGACCAAACTATCAATCTTTAAAATTATGTCCTCCTTGATGAAAGTTCAACCCACAATGCACGACTAATTAAGAGTGCTATCTTTCAAAGGAATAAGAATAAAAGCATAACCATAGGATGTCACAGGGAAAGACAACTGTTACAAATTTATTATTATTAATATTATTATTCACTAAAGATTCTTTTCAATGTAGGAATTCACAAACTCCCTGTAGGGAGCTAAATTATCAAGAAGGTGTAAAATGCATAATTACCCACTAATACATATGGCATAGAGTAGCAATAGTAATAAGGATTGTAAGCCATAGAAACCAGCTGTCTTAGGCTGGGTTCTCTGGAAAAGCAAAACAAGTGAAGCATATATATATATATATATATATATATGTGTGTGTACATATATATACATTATATGGAGAGAAAGAGATTTATCTCAAAGAAATGGCTCACAAGTTGTAGAGACTGGCAAGTCCCAAGTCCCTGTGTCAGGAGTCAGGTGTCAGGCTGGATGCTTCTCCTGACTTCTGTAGCTGCAGGGGTTGATGAACCCAAGATCCACAGGTCAGACGGCAGGCAGCTGTCTCATGGCTTCAAAGGCTGATGAATCCAATACTGGCAGAAAGAGGGCAGGGTGCTGGCCCAAGTCCCAAGAACTGAAAGTCAGATGCTGAAGAACCAAATGCAGGATATAGAGCAGAGCAAAAGCCAGCGAGTTTGCCAGAAAGTCCACATATATTGGATGTAGGCCACACCTCCAAGGAAACTTCCTTTCAACTGATTGGCTACTTACAGCAGATCCCATCATGGAGGTGATGACATTGTATCAGATCTCATCATGGATGTGATTACATCAGTATACGACTGCCAAACCACATCATAACTGCCAAACCACTGAAAATCATGGCCCAGCCAAGTTGACATACAACCTTAATGATCACACAAACTTCGGATGATTTAAGCACAAAATAAATGTATTGGAAGGATATTATATCATTTACGAAATTATCCAGGAAATCACCTTCAAATGTGGACAGGAACAAGGAACACTGGTAATTGTTAGCATCATGCCATGAAACCATTTTAAATGAGGATAATGCTTTGAAAGCTGAACGCTGGACCTCTGGACTCCCACTGCATGGCACACTGGATGCCACATGTAGAACCACCTTAGAAACGCCAGGTCATTGCCATCAAGGTGGCCACCACACCCAAAATGGGGGTACCCTATTGCCTCTGCTTCTTCACTTCAAGAGCTGCAGAGTCCAGTCTGGAGTGGGTGTAACTACCTGGCCAGACCACATAACATATGCATGTCTTCACAACACAGATCTCTGCCTTTGCCAGAAACAAAACAAAAAAACAGTATTGTCATGTGTGCAGACTAGAACTGCTCCATAGAGTTGTCAAGGCTATGACCTTTCAAAAGCAGATCACCAGGTCTTCCTTCCAAAGTGCTTCCAGGTGGGCTGGAACCTCCAGTCTTTTGGTTAGTAGTTGAGTGCTTAACTGATTGGGTTACTCAGGGACCACTTGCCTTGGCCAAGACTAAAATGGTGAATTTATCCAAGTTAGAGTTAGTTCAGATTCTGGCTAGCCAAAAATGACATATCTCCATTATTCACTGTCAGATAAATCTGACACAATTGTGTATTCCTAATAAGTGAATGAATGGTTAGCGCATACCTTTACTGAATGAGGACCTATTATAAATTCAGTGTGATTACTCAAAGCTTGGTTTACAATTATGATAAGTGGAATAAGTCAGACACAAAAGGACAAATATTGTATGATTCTACTTATATGAAATATTCAGATTAGGCAAGTACATATAGACAAAAGTTTATTAGTGGTTACCAAGTGTTTAGGGGATGGAAGAATGCGGAGTCATTGCTTAATGCGCACTAAACTTCTGTCTGGGGTGTTGAAAATCTTTTGAAAATGGATATTGGTAATGGTTGCACAACAAGGTGAATGTAATTAATGTCACTAAATTGTAAACTTAGAAATAGTTAAAATGGCAAATTTTGTATATATTTTACCTCCATAGTTTTTTGTTTTTTAATAAAAAAAAAAAAATCTTGGTTTACACCTTCTCCAGCAGCATAACTTGCTGCCCAGGACCTGGCCATGTACTCTTCCAGAAGCTGAGCACTGTTCTCTAGCTACATAAGCCCTTTGGCCTGCTCCAATTGCCCTCAGCCTTTTAGATAAGTAGTCACAGCTGTAGAAAAGGAAGGAAAAAGAGAATAGATGTAGGCAGCACAGGAGACAGTTAAAGGAGATTCTTAGAACTGAGGTATGCCTTTGTAAAGTTAACTCATAGTTAAAGACAGGGAAGTTTTAGAAAGAGGAGATCTAGAAAAAAGTGGATGTCTGTGAAGTGTGTGGATCCCCACTTGATCATATCCAAGGTACTTCCTAGTCTCAGACACTGAGCTTAACTGATTTTGGAATTCATAAAGAAACCTGACACCAGGGATCTGTGCTTTCATGACAACATTCTATTTCATTATTTTGGAAAACTCTGGCGAATATATCTGACTCTCCTGGAGGTCAGATCTGAAAAAACCCCACAGAGACAGGAGCTTATAGGCAGAAAATCAGAGAGGTCACTGGCAGAATGTGAGAAACTCTGTTTTGACATTTGTCAAATGTTAACAAAAACAATCCACATTAATCGTATATCTATGGATCAGAAAAGGTAACAGCAGGAGCAGATAGGGCGTGGTTCATCCAAAGCATGCGCTAATGTAAAATTAATTTACATTTTTTTTTTTTTTTTAGTGGAAACATTATGTCATTTTTGCGATATCTATTTGTTCTTATGTTTTCCTCTGCTTATGCTATAATTGGGTTGAACTCTCCAAGTCCACCTTAGTTGGGCAATGATTTGCAATTAAACAGTTTCAGTGAATAATAATAAAGATTTTCTCACAAGCAGTGGGAATCTTATCCACGTACATCTACGTCAGAGTATATGCTGGTTGAATCATAGAGAGCCTCTTGACTAAGAAAATCTTTTGAACATGGATGTATCCAAAATGGAAAAGCAAGCAGTGTTGGAAAAGTATGTGCTATGGAAGGAATGGGAACATCATGTTTGATGATAAGGAAACATTAAATTTTAAAGGAATGAGAATTTTAGGTGGGAAACAAGGTATTATTGGGTTAGGAATACAGCCCCCAAGGTAATCTGAGGCAAGTATTGTATGCAAGCATTGTGTGCAGAAACTGCAACCCAGGCTCTGGGGGCGAACTCCTCATGAAAGAGACTGCAGGGAGAGCACATACTTAAGCATCCACGTTGAGTGGATAACGTGGAAGATGATGAGGTTCCATGTTGATTTTTCAGCCACATCTAGACCCCCAAGTAATAAAAATGGAGCAGTGCCATTGTCTCAATGTAAAGGACAAGTAGATCTGACTGCTACAGAATTTGCACGTTACATCTGTTTTCCCTCTACATGGGATCGCCCCTTTGAAAATGTTTCATTAGGAAATTTTCTGCCCATAATTTCAGATTGGCCAAAATTCATCACTTGGAATCTGCCTCTGACTCTCTTGTGAAATACTTGTATGGCCCAGGTCAAGTCATTTAATCTTTCTTGGTCTCAAATACTTCATTTGCTTAATAGTCAGTGGGGAAAAATGTCATCTAAGACCCTTTTCAGCAATATGAAATGGGAACAGAAATACTGTCACCTCACATACTATGAATCTCTCATTTAAAGTGTGATATTTTAAACAATCACCGGTGTTTGAAATCAGACCAAAAGAAGAATTTAATTTTTAAGAGGCATCTAAAATATTGAATATACCATGGACTGCCAGAAGAACTAACAAATCTGCCTTGGAGGAAGTACAGCTAGAATGTTCCTTAGAAGCAAGGATGCCGAGACTTCGTCTTCCTTACTATGGACGTGTTATCAGGACGGACCAATCCCTGGACAAGACATGCTTGGTAGAGGGTCAGCGGAAGAGAAGAAGACCCTCAATGACACAGTGTTTGCAACAATGGGCTCAAACATACCTACTGTTGTGAGGATGGTGAAGGACCAGGCAACGTTTAGTTCTGCTACACATAAGGTCACTATGAGTCACAGTCAACTTGACACCACCTAACAACAACGAAAGTTTTTAAATTAATGTGAATTTTCTAAGGCATAATCACGAGTCCTGAATATTGTGAAAATATAATATATACTCTCTAACTGAAGACCAAGAACTAAACTAAATCAACTCCTGAAATTTAAACAGCTCTCGATATTCCTGTGTTGCTTATGTTTTTTAAAAAAAGGCGGCTGTTTTTCTGTTCCAATTTCTGCATTTAAAATTATTTTGGGTGTCCTTGGGTGGCACAAATGGTTACATTCTGGGCTACTAACCAAAAATTTGGTAGTTTCAACCCACCGAGAGAAGCCTCCAAAGTAATAATGCCTGGTGATCTGCCTCTGAAAGGTCATAGCCTTGAAAACTCTGTGAAGCAGTTCTATTCTGCAGTACCTAGGGTTGCTGGAATGGACTTGACGGCAACCAGCAATAACAACAACATCCTCCCTTTGATATTATGAACCATTAGAAAAATTTTTTCCCTTATAACTTATATATGTGGAGTAATTCAGAAAAACCTATTGACATTGTAGAAACTTGATAGTAGATATAGATTAGCACATGTATTTAATGGGTTGGCTGCCCAGTGAATTAAAAGATCCATCCAGACTCTGCATGTCTAAAGCCATCATCCTCTCCCTCACCCCATTTATGTCATCATGATAAAGAAGAAATGCAGACTGACAAATCTTATGTTTTGGTAAGGCAGATGTTTTTAGTAACAACACAAAAATTGAAGTTTCATCTACCCAAACTAACATAAAAAGGTAGAAAATGTAAACAGACCCATTACAAAAGAAGAGATTGAAGATGCCATCAAAATACTCCCAACAACGACAACAAAAAACCAGGACCACATGGCTACACTGGAGAAGTTTACCAAACCTTTGGATAAGAGTTGACACCAATCCTTCTCGATCAATCTCTTTATAAATACAGAAGAGGAAGGAACACTACCAAATTCTTTCTGTGAAGAAGCCTGACCCTGATACACAAACCAGGCAAAGACATCTGAAAAATTTTCAACAAAATTCTAGCCAAAAGACTTCAGCAACATATCAAAAAAATCATACACCAAGTGGGATTTATACCAGGATTACAAGGGTAGTTCAACATTAAAAAATCAATCAATATAATCCACGACATAAATAAAGCAAAGGAAAAAAATCATATGATCATATCAATTGATGCAGAAAAGGCATTCCAAAAAATCCAACACCCTTTCCTGATTAAAAACTCGCAGCAAAATAGGAATAGAAGGGAAATTTCTCAGCATAATTAAGGGCATATATTCAAAGCCAGCAGCCAACAATGAACATTATACTCAATGGAGAAAGGCTGAGAGCCTTCCCTTTGAGAACAGGAACAAGACAAGGATGTCCATTATCACCACTGTTATTCAACATTGTACCGGAAATCCTAGCCAGAGCAATCGACCAAGAAAAAGAAATAAAAGGTATCCAAATCAGAAAGGAAGAAGTAAAACTATCTGCACTGGCAGAAGACATGATCCTATACTTAGAAGACTCTAAGATTCCACAACAAAACTGCTGGAATAGAAAAATTTAGCAACATTACTGGGTACAAGATCAACACACAAAACTCAGCTGAGTTCCCCTACACTAATAAAGACTACTCCAAAAAATAAATCAAGAAAACTATACTATATGCAATAGCCCCTAAATCGATAAAATACATAGGAATTAAACTAACCAGGGACATAAAATACTTATTCAATGAAAATTATAAAACACTACTACAAGAAAAAATGGAAAGACATCCGTGCTCATGGATTAGAAGACTTAGGGTAATGAAAAGGTCAGTTCTACCCAAGACGATCTATCGATCTATACATGCAATCCTGATACATATCCCAACAATATTCTTTATTGAAATGGAAAAACTAATGGCCAACTTCGTATGGAAAGAAAAGAGACCCTGAATAGCCAAAATAATATTGAAGAACAAGAACAAAACAGGGGGCCTCATGCTCCCTGATACCAAATATAAAAATGTGGGTGCAGGCACATGTATTCATTGAAGACACAAATATGGCTATTCCTCAGACGTAACCAAACACCTTCCTACACTGGTTTTCTGGGTTTGAAGGCTTAGGACCATAGTCTCATGGAACAACTCAGTCCATTGGCATAACACAGCTCACAAAAATCACCATCTGCATCCCAGTGAAATGAGTAGCATCTGGAGCCTTAAAAGCTTGTGAGCAGCCATCTAAGAAAAAACGACAGATCTCTACTTGCCAGGGGACAAAACAGTAAGTAACCAAAAGTGCAGAGAAGAAAGAAATCTACATGATGTGACCCCCAACTTCATCTACACTGAGACCAGAAGAACTAGATGATGTCTGCTACCACCAATGACTATTCTGACCAGAATCACAATATTTGGTACCATTTAGAATGGGAGAAAAATATGGAGCAGAACTCAAATTATTATTCAAAAAAAAAAAAAAAAAAAAGCCAGACAAACTGAAACAGTAGAGAACAGAGGACTCCCTAAGACTATCACCCTGTTGTTGTTAGGTGCCATTGAGTCGGTTCTGACTCATAGCAACCCTGTGTACCACAGAACAAAATACTGCCTTGTCCTGTGCGATCTTTACAATCGTTGTTATGCTTGGGCCCATTGTTGCAGCCATTGTATCAATCCATTTCCTTGAGGGTCTTCCTCTTTTCCACTGACCCTGTAATTTACCAAGCATGGTGTCCTTCTCCAGGGACTGATCTCTCATGACAACACTTTCCAAGTATGTAAGACACAGTCTCGCCATCCTTGATTCTATGTAGCATTCTGGTTGTACTTCTTCCAAGACAGATTTGTTCCTTCTTTTGGCAGTCCATGGTATATTCACTATTCTTTGCCAATACCACATTTCAGAGACATCAAATCTTCTTTGGTCTTCCTTATTCATTGTTCAGCTTTCACATGCCTGTGAAGTGATTGAAAATACCATGGTTTGGGTCAGACACACCTTAGTCTTCAAGGTGAAATCTTTGCTTTTTGACACTTGAAAGAGGTCCTTTGCAGCAGATTTGTCCAATGCAATGCATCTTTTGACTTCTTGACTGCTGCTTCCGTGGGCGTTGATTGTGGATCCAAGTAAAATGAAATCCTTGACAACTTCAATCTTTTCTCCACTTATCATGTTGTGGCTTAGTGGTCTAGTTCTGAGGATTTTTGTTTTCTTTATGTTGAGGTGTAATCCATACTGAAGGCTGTGGTCTTTGATCTTCATCAGTAAGTGCTTTAAGTCCTCTTCACTTTCAGCAAGCAAGGTTGTGTCATCTGCATAACGCAGGTTGTTAATGAGTCTTCCTCCAATCCTGATGCCCCATTCTTCTTCTTATAGTCCAGATTCTCAGATTATTTGCTCACATACAACAACAGCACATAAAACTGGCGCCTTACTTAAAAACATCAGCATGGCACCAAAAGGTTAACAATTACTCAAAAGCAAAGATGAGAACATATGGGAACAGGGAAACTAGAGTACCATAAAGGGAACAAACTGAACATTTAAAGAGAATGTTGACACGTTATAATAAATGTAACTAATGTCACAGAACGATTTGTATGGAAATTGTCAAATGGGAATCCAACTTTCTGTGTAAACTTTCAGCAAAAACTCAATAAAATATTATTTTAAAAATATTAAGTTGCTTAATTCCAAGCTAATAGAAAGAAATGTGAAAAAATTAAAAGCAGTGATTATGTATGCTCTAGAGGATCCATTAGGAAAATTTAGCTTTTGTTCTTTGTACAAAATAAAGCATGAATAAATATACCTGTATTTATACACTGTGGGAGACTTAGAAAGCAGTATGAAAATCTCAGGTGTATTTTATGCCCTGGTTGCATAGAAAGTTTATTCTAGGTACAGCACTGGATCTGAGAAGATCAGAATCTCAGATGTCACCTTGAAAACCTACTGTGTGTAAAACATGATCATAGGAAGAATATTGCATTGGCATTAAAGAAACAGACAGGTTTGGAGAAGTGTAGAATCTAATATAAAAGACTAAATGAAATGCAAGTTACATTTTCCCTGAGATCTTTTCCTACTAATTCCAATATCAGCAATCTCACCTCCTTTGATTCCTGAAACATGAGACTATCACACAGATTTTTGCTGTTGTTTTATTTTCTCCAAATTATCAAGTCATTTGCAGTCAGGGGGTCAGTTACCAATAAGCTTCTTCAACATTTACAAAATAAAGAAATTTTAAATAATATTTTGTAGCCTTTCCTCCTTTTAACAGTATATCATAGACAAAGTACAGAGTCCTTAGCATGGCTTCTCAAGGCCCCGAGTGATCTGGTCGTCAGGACCTCTGACTCCATCTTGTGCCTCTTTCTCCTTCTTCCCAGTGCATACAGTTCTTGCTCTTTCCTGAACATACCAAATGTACCTGCATCTCAGTGCTTAGCACTAGCTCTCCTTTAGCATGAAATGCTCTTTCCCCAGATATCTTCACGGATTACTTCTGCACTCTCTTCAGGCCTCTTCTCACACTTAAAGGATTAAAGAGGCCTTCCCTGACTTTGCTATGTAAATTAGCAAAACTCTTGGCTGTCTAGCCCTGCTTTTTCTCCAAGGCACTATCCTGATCAGACTTACTATGCATTTGCTTGGTTTGTTTCCTTATTTGTGTCCTCACTGTGAGATAAAACTTCCTAAGAGGTCATGAACTTTTCCATTTTGTTCGCCATCAGCAATGACTGGAATAGCAACTAGTATCCACAAATCGCTTTATAATTATTTGTTGAAGGACAAAATGTTTGAAAGAATAAATATACTTGTATTTATGGGCATGGATGAAATGCACTGAAATACCCAAAGCAGTGCTCTCAGCATAGGATTCTGAGCACAGTTTATTGTCTTTTGAATACTTTTCTCTTTTTATAATAAGCATATTTTATTTATACAACAAACATTTTTAAAGGTATTTCTAAAAATATATAAATCACTGCCCTGCCTAAAAATAGAATGACACAGAATGACCCACAGAGAGATTCATGCATGCCTTATTGCTAGTAATTTCCAGGGAAAATTTCTCCACTAATTTATCCCAGCATTCAATACCTCTTGTTATAAGGAAATCCTCTTTAGCATGTATGAATTTTCTTTATTTTATTTTTCATATAATCTGTTCTTTTGACTGTTGATAATAGAGATAATCCCACCACCAGAAAAGAATACAACCATTTACTCAAAAAAAGAAAAATCGTTGATCAACTATAAGGTAAATATATGTTAAAGTGACCCAGGGGTCCATAGTAGGGGAGAGAGTGTTGAATGCAAAAACTTAGTAATTCAAATGAAAAGGGTCATGCACTTGCTCAGTAAAATAATATATATTTTTTAAGTTATGTGAACTAATAAGCAAGAATTTTTTTAGAATTTTCTGACAAGTCTAACTATTGGATCATATTTTAATAGGTAAAACTTTTCATAGAACATATTTAGCAATACAGATGTTTGTTTATAAAATAAAAAGGATAATGTCTGTATGTTTTCCTCTATTTTCAAGCAAAATAACAGTTAGTATTCATAATACTATTTTATTTCATGCAGAACAGAAATATTAGTTAATTACACAATTACCATGTTTTCACCACTGCTTTTCTAAAGCAATGACAGCTTAGAGTTTGAATTGTACATTTACTGAAATCTAAACAAAATATGGCTCAAAGGGATTATATATTTTTTCTTCTTTGATGGAAGAATTTCTTTTTAACCAACTTATTTCTCAAAGAATGTTAAACTGCTATGATAGGAAGGATTTTTTTTTATATGTATATATATATATATAGTTGACTCTACATCTTGTAAAGTGAAATGAATAGCCGAAATTTTTAAATATACATATGTAATATGGATATATATAAAATATGGAGATATATATACATATATGTATGTATACTGTCTGAGGATGGGTTCTCTAGAGAAGCAAAACCAGAAAAGCGTATAAATATATATATTTGCATCAGGGAAATAGCTCACATGATTGTAGAGGCTGGAACGTCCCAAGTCCGTGGATCAGAATACAAGGCTTCTCCTGATTCACACAGCTGCAGGGGCTGGTAAGTCCAAGATCGGCAGGTCAGACAACAGGGCTCTTTTTCACAGGCTGCGAAGATTGACAAATCCCAAGATCGGTAGATAAGCTCCTAGCTCAAGTTCCAAGATCTGGAGGTCAGACAAACAAGAGGCAGCTATGGGATCCAGAGCAGGCAAAAGCCAGAAAGTCCACTTATACTCAGATGCAGGACACACCCAAGTAAACTCCCTTTCAACTGACTGGCTACTCACAGCAGATCTCATCATGGGGTTGATCACACAGGAACACTGATAATTGTGGCCTACGTAAGTTTACACACAACCTTAACCATCACAGTCCACCCCGTCAGCTTAGTACCTGTACACACCTCCCCAAATCATAATCTCTAAATAAAGACAAAGTCGTACTTGTGCCCAACATGATACATTTAACATGAATACAACCAAAAACAAACTAGCCCCGTTTACCTCTTTGATTTTATAAGTGAAGAAAACAAAAATATTTGATACACACATACAAGCAGAAATATTTATAACAATTATAGTCCTCATTTCTGCAACTGGTCACATGGCCATAACTTGTATTTAGAACTAACTTCTTCCACCACCCATTCTGTATTTCCTTTGCCTCTGTAAACAAGCACCTCAGCTGGTCATGGCTCTTTACCTGATGGAGTGTCTCAAACCTTCATTCTTGTAGACATGTTGGAATAGGGTTGCTGTAGTTTTCCACTGACTTTAATCACAGGTCATGGTAGTATTAAGAGATGCCCTAAGGGATCTCCTGCATACTCTTCTTTACTTCCATTATGTAATATCAATTCAGTTTCCTCTTGGTAATCAGAATCAGTCACACCAGCCAGTATGGTAAGTCCCTTCTTTGCCTGTTGATCCAGAGTCATAAGTAGCCCAAAGTGTCTAGGCAGTGTTCTTAGCTTCCAGTTCAGTGGAGTCAGTGATGTGTCTCCAGGTGGGAGCATTCCTCTCTTTGAACTGAGACCTCTAAACCTGCAGATCATAAGGTCGTGGGGACAGAAAGCAAAAATCCTGTAAGTGGGTCACTAGGGGTAATAGTGAGTGGTGCCACTCCCATTTCCACCCCTTGATTCCTGGCCCATGAATCCTGGCTATGGGAGGAACGTCGCTATATATTGGATGCTGGTTTAGAGCATATGCAGTCTCCTGGAGAACATTGCCCCAACCCTGCAGGATGTTGCCACCTACCCGGCACCATAATTGTGTCTTCAGGAGGCCATTCCATAATTCTATCAAGGCACCTGCTTCAGGGTAATGAGGAACATGATAAGACCAGTGAATTCCATGAGTGTGGGCCCACTGCCGCATTTTATTTGCTGTAAAGTGAGTGCCTTGATCCGAAGCACTGTTGTGTGGGATACCATGATGGTGGATAAGGCATTCTGTAAGACCACAGATGGTAGTTTTGGCAGAAGCATTGCATGAAGGGCAGGCAAATCCTATCCAGAGTAAGTGTCTATTTCAGTAAGGACAAAATGCTGCCCTTTCCGTGATGGAGTGGTCCAGTGTAATAAACTTGCCACAAGGTTGCTGGCTGATCACCTCAAGGAATGGTGCCATATCAGGGACTCAGTGTTGGTCTCTGTTGCTGGAAGATTGGGCAATAGCAGGGGCTGTAACCAAGTCAGCCTTGGTGAGTGGAAGTCCATGTTGCTGTTCCCATGCATAACCTCCATCCTTGCCACCATAGCCACTTAGTTCATGAGCCCATTGAGCAATGACAGGAGAAACTGGGGAAAGAGGTTGAGTGGTTTCCACAGAACCCATCATCCTGTCCACTTGATTGTTAAAATCCTCCTCTGCTGAGGTCATCCTTTGGTGAGCATTCGCATGAAACACAAACATCTTCACTTCTTTGGCCCATTCTGAGAGGTCTATCCACTTAGCTCTTCCTGATTTTCCAATCATGTTCCTTACAAGTCCCTGACCATCCACCCAAACCATTGGCCACAGCCTGTGAATCAGTATACAATTGCACATCTTGCCATTACTCCTTCCAGGAAAAGTGAACAGCCAGGTGCACTGCTCAAAGTTCTGCCCATTCGGAGGATTTTCCTTCACCACTGTCCTTCAGGGAAGTCCCAGGAAAGGGCTGTAGTACAGTCTCTGCATATCACACAAAACCATCTGTAAACCAGGGGCAAGTTTTCTCTTCTTCAGTCAACTAATCATATAGAATTCCCCATGAGGCCACTGGTGCAGACTGGGAGACAGAAGGTAATGTGACAGGAGTGGAGACTATGGGCATTTGGGCCACTTCCTCATGCAAATGATTTGTGCCTTCAGGTCTTGCTTGGGCCCAATTTCCTATATACCATTTCTATCTAATGACCCAGTGCTTCTGTACACATACAACTTTATGACCCTGTGGGTCAGACGGCACTCAGTTCATAATGGGCAGCTCAAGTCACATGGTGACTTGATGTCTCGTGTTTAAGCCTTCATTCTCCGCTAAAGCCCAGTTAAGTAGCCAAAAGCTGTTTCTCAAAAGAAAAGTAGTTATTTACAGAGAATGGCAGGGCTTTG